>NC_056741.1:38904843-38924843 GCF_019279795.1 Protopterus annectens
ATGGATGTAAACTGAATGACAAAGATAACACACACACACACACACACACACACACACACACACACACACACACACACACACACACACACACACACACACACACACACACACACACACACACACACACACACATAAAATAATCAGTATTTAACTTTGTATATAATTCTTTACTACTAATCTACAACAAGCGCACATATTCTTTGGTTATTACTGTTCAGATTTTAGCCTGGTTCGACATATGATGAATACTGGATTGCTAATATTTTAACTATACAGCATTTTCAGAGTTGCTTGTGCCTCCCCTGAAACAGGTCTGGGTCTCCCTAAGGAGGCTATCCTCACAATTTGAGAATCACTGCTCTAATAGACAAGGCTTAATGATTTTCATGACAAGCAGTCTTCTAGAGGCAATGTTCACAATTACACAACCTCAAATAATATCCCAGCAAAACCGTTCACAAGACAACAAAGTTATTATGTAACTACTAGGTTTCATCATACTGCATATTGCATCATGCCTCCTATGCCCTGGACACTCTCCTTCAAGTTCTCCAGAAAATTGGTGCTAATAAAGTGAGAGAAGTATACCAGAACTATGTGACCAGCTATCAAAGATATTAGTACACAAACACCACAGGCCAGTAAGACATGATACAATGGTACAAAAAATTAGGAGCATCAGTAAATTGTGTAAGGCATGTGGAGAAGGCAGGAACCTAGTGTTCAGAGCAAAGGAGAGACAGCCCTTTTTTCAAGTAAAATATGAGCTGCATTAAACAGTGTTTCTGAAGAAGCTACAAGGTGAAATCCAATGGGAGAATATACGAATCTGGGTGGATATACGATGTAAGGGAGGTGTTGGTTTCCAAGGACCAAAGAGAGAGATATGGTAAACTTGTCAGTCACATTATGGCTGTATTAGAAAGGAGTCTCTAGAACTGGAAACAGTACACTATATAGGTGCGATTTTAGTAATTTCAAAAACCACAGAAAAAGTGAAAAACACCAACTGCAGAAGCATAAAATCCAAAAATGTTTACTACTCTAGCGCCTTGGCTAACAAGCCTTTCACAGAGTTAACATCACAGTAGTAGAAGCTACATTTAAATAGTAAATATCACATCATTAGTCAATTAAATAAAACATTTCACCCTGCGAAGATGTAAAGATACATTGTTGAGATCTCCACTTATGCATCTGAAGAAGTCAAGGTCGTGGTCCTGGTACTGAAAATCATTTCACCCTCACCAAGAATGATGTCTAAATTCAAGGACAAAAATAACTGGCTAGTACACTGGTGTCATTTTTGGGGGGAGGAGGTCCTCCAGTGGATATCTGCATGGGATAAAATCGTCACTAGACCCCTAACTCTGGTTGCCAAGGAGGGTCTGCATCTTTCACCCTTCAGTTTTTCTATACTGGCAAAAATTTTTGTTACCCCATAGTTTCTCTGTCGGGCAGAGTCTACCTGATTGGCATCCCAACATAGCATACTCCAACCTGGACAATACCAGTGTAACACTGTTAAATGTCAGAAGCCTAAACAATAAAATCTCTGAACTTGAGGCCTTCTTTAACCTCAAAGACATCAGCATTTATGTAATTACAGAAACCTGGCTCCATTGTAGTGACAACCATGCTCCCTATTGTGCATTTGAGTCCACCTGCAACTATGGGGGAGTATCTGCATTTATTCATAACCCCACAGTCTCTTAATAGATTCAACATAATACCAATCTGGAGCAGTCTGAACTCCTAGTTACATTCAATAAAATTAATTATCACCCTATTGCCAATTATAGAACCTTGTCTGTCATGCAAAGTATCTTATTAATTAGAAAAGTTAATGACTAAACCAAATACTTTACTTAAGGGTGAATTCAGCAATCTACACATAAACTAGAAAATGTTTACTACCAACAACAAATATGCCTAGAGATCTCTAGACTTTGTTAATACCAATACACTTAACCAAATTGTTCCTTTGCCAGCCAGATTTGTGATGATCTGTTGAATTACACTTGTCTGTCTAAAAAAACCATGGAAAGAAAACAATGAAATAAACTTTTTTTTTGCAGGACGGCAAGCCCCCATACACTTTGTGTGAGGGAAGAGCCTACACACCTCTAAATCCTTGGTGGGACAAGAGTGGGAAAAAGTGAGAAGCTCAATTATCACTGAAACTAAACTTTCAGGATAAACTGTTAAAGGTTTTGTCCACTGGACAAAGCACCGTCAAACACTCCTCGTGTTTCTTGCCTACCAGTGGTGTTTATCTTCTTGACCTTGTTCTCATAAACATTTTCCCAAATTGCACTCTCTCACTTGTTACTATCCCTTAGTCAAATAGGGCCATCTTGCTCTGATCTTTTCCATGAATACCTGTTTTGTGACTGTCAGTAACCCCTCTACATTTGCTCCAAAACCAGTTACTTACTACTTACTAGTGTTACTGATAATCACAAAGGGTATCCCTCCCCAGCAAACACCGTGCCTGAGGATACTGCCCACTGTGCAGAATTTTACTTCTTAGAGAGACTTTTTGAGACATTCTTACCCAACCAGCGCAACCATAATGACAATATAAAAGTAAACCTGTACTGAGAAATTACCATGACAACGAACTCTGTAAGGAAAAGAAAAAGCTTCTGATCTTCTCTGAAAGATGTCCATTTCATTATAATGAAAGGGATTTAAAACTACTAAGTCCCTTAAAACACAGCATTAGAACATGCAAGGCCAGCTATGACCTTAGAGCTGCAGCTAATTCAGAAGACCATAAGGCCTTCTTCAACTGCATTAGGAAGCCTAGAAATAAGCAATAATTCTGTTCTGAACTTACTGAGTATTGAACAACTGAACAACTGAGTATTGCACTCTAATGGTACGTCCTTCTCCTTCTCTGACCCCAGGGGCATTGCTAACATTCTTGCACATGGCTTCTCTTTCGTCTTCCCCCTACCCTTGTTCCCTACAACTCTTCCTCACATCTCCTCTCCCCTCCCCAAATGACTTTGAACTAAGTCCTTTTGGCACTTTTCTAAATTAAAAAGTATTATTTCCATGGGTCATAACAATATCCCTGGATGCCTGCTGAGAAGAACAAAGTGCCACCTAGCAAATCCTTTCCTTCCACTAGTCTCTCTTCAGTTGTTATAGCCTTGAGTTGTGCAGAACAGCTGCTGCAATATGTTTGCACACAGATAGCCCACCTAATAACCTTAGGAATTGCAGGTCTATATGACTACACTAATATACACAGTCCCAGCTGGGTGTACTGCTGCCTGGAGCAATTCCCCACAGTCACAGCTGGGTGTAGTGCTGCCTGGGGCAGTTCCCACAGTCACAGCTGGGTGTAGTGCTGCCTGGAGCAGTTCCCCACAGTCACAGCTGGGTGTAGTGCTGCCTGGGGCAGTTCCCCACAGTAACAGCTGGGTGTAGTGCTGCCTGGGGCAGTTCCCCATAGTCCCAGCTGGGTGTAGTACTGCCTGGGGCAGTTCCCCAGTCTGTCATCCCTCTCCTCAACTCCAAGTTGAGGAACAAAGGGAAAAAAAGAAAAAAGAAAGGACCTTTCCGTTTGTTAAAAGAACTTTTCTGAATAGCTACAGCAAACTGCTTGCTACAAGTGTAATAAGCTGCTTCCTGCATTACTAATAGCACACCCAGACTACTGAAGGAAACAGAACTACTTCAGCCATGACCGCAATACCAGCATTCAGTTTAGATACTGGCATTATCTAAACGTTGGTATTGCAGTACCATCCAAATAGCATCTGCATCCCCTTACAATCTCTACCCAGCGTGGCTGCTTCCTTCATCCCTCCTTATCTACACATCTGATACAGGTGACCTTATGCCTCTGGTTATACTCTAGTTCAGGTTTGCAAAAGGCAGATCATGCTTGCTCAGCCTGGCGAAGCTCTTCAAAAGAGTTATAGAGCCCATGGATAAGAGGCATTCGATCCATGCTGCCTACCTGGACCTTACCAAAGCCTTCTGTATTAATCCCAGTGCTTAATTTATTGGAAGATGCTACCAATACAACATTAAGCTATACATAATTCATTAGAAAGGTAATTGTCTATCTCATAGAGTCCATACTATTACAGTCAGAGTATTTGCACTAGATAAAAAAATATGACCAGTGGTGTTTCATAGGGTTCTGTCCTGTTCTGTCTCCTCTGTGATATATACTTAAACATGAAAACTGATATCAAGAGATTTCAAATAGCCACGTTTGCTGATGACTGTGAACTCAGGCGCTTATCTCATCCCATTGTGATATTCAAATTCTTCAGCAACAGCTAGACCAAACAAATGCTTAGAGTATTAATCATGGGCTTAAAGTCAATGCCAAGAATTGCAGAATAGTTTCCTTTGGTAAATCTAACATCACTACCACTAACATTCCACTTAAATCTGACACAGCCATGTGGGACATGGGTTCCCATATCGATAACAGACTCGCTTCTCACCACCACATCTCTGTGGTGGTTAGAAAATACTTCTACTGTGTGCAAGTTTTGTTTCACTGCAGATTCACTAAACAGTGGTCATAGTTTATTAAAATCATTTGATTGTGGTCTACAGTTGGATTAGAAAATCACAAAAAACAACTGTTTATACAGGAGGTCAAGCTTCTTCTGCACCCTCCAACATGAAAATGGCATCCTCCAGCACCCAAAGCTCCTTATAAGTACCACCTCTTACATTATATTGTCACATGGGAAACAGATTCCCAAGACAACACAATCTAGATCTCTGCAGCATTAATACCAGAATAAACATTTGAGTGTTGAGCACTAATGTAGCAGTCTTACATCTGGTACACCTTTAAGGCATTTTCTCAAAATCCAAAGAAGTTGTAGTTCCACTTTACTCCTTCCTTATTATATCCATCATGATATGTAATGCCTCCTTTGGCATGAACCTTTCAAAGCACCTAAAGCAACTTACCTCACCAAAAGGATTGCAGATTTTAGTACCCTTAGCAACTCTAACAGACTAACCCTACCCTTTTAGTCAATGTCATTGTGACCCCTGAGCTGTGGCCTCTGCTTAGCCCTCTATGCTGTGAATGATCCTGCAGTCTCTGAACTTCACCTAAACATAACTGGAAGCAAAGCAAACACCCACTTTAGAGTCTTAAACCTCTACTATCCCATCAGCAACACCAGATGGCCTGGTACCCAACCTAAACCATCAGAAATTTCTGGAACAGTCTGTCCATTCATATAAACCAGCGTACTTCTTTAAAACTATTCTGGATGACTGAATGGTTGATCTAGATTTTGATTTTGAATATTGTGGCACATCTGTTTAATGAGGGGGGGATTATGATGACAGTTGAGCAATAAAAACAGCAATTTAATGTTGAATAAGAATGATAAGATGAGATTATCTGATATACATAAAATATCAGAATATAAACATATTTTAATGGATTTATTATACTGAAAGTATAATGTGTTTGATGTTTCTTCCTTCTTATATGTCAATAGGCCAAGGCTAGGAATGTTGTTTGGAATTCCTAAAATTTATAATTATTTACAACATCCACCATTTAGACTCACTGTGGCTGCAAAAGTGAATGTTACATGATTTATTTAATTGTATATTGATAGCATTTTAAGTCCATTAGTGCAGGGCATGTAAAAGATTCCTGGGACTTGTTGGACAAACTGTATGTACTTAATATAAATAGAGATAAATGTATGTTTATGTCTTTGTTTATTCTCTTTTTACATGTATGCCCACAGAAGATGGTATACAGTTTTGCAAGGCTGTTTTTGACTACGTTTTCCTAGTGTTATTAACATGCTTTGTGTCCTACTTGATATTTTATTGGAAAATATTGTTTTTGTTTTTAACAAGAAGGAATATAAACAGCAAAGAAGTGTGGCTATGGGTTCCATAACTGCACCAGCTTATATAAATATAGTTATGGGCTGGTGGGAAATTTGTATTTTAACTAAACTGGCTGCTTGGGAAAATGTGCTTTTCATAAAAGGTTTATAAATGACCCTTTCTTTATATGGAAAGGGTCTATACACAAATATGTGCATTTTAGATGACCAAGTAAAACTACCCCCTATTTCTAGTACGGCACAGTGCGTTCTCTTACTTATCTTTCAGTCCAGGTGCTTTGACCCCTTACCATGCACAACCAATGAATTTTTCATTCTTTTACCCTTCTTGCTACTGACATTAATCCGTATCCTGTTATGATGACATCCCAAGTAATGACTCTGAGAGGGATAAGTTTTCACAACAACCACAACAGCTAAGTGGTCCTCGTTAATATCACATAAACACGCTGTCTTATTCTAAATGCTTTTCTTTTTTTTTCCCCACCTTGTACTCTTGTTTCTGCCCCTCAGAAGCTCACCAGCCAAGTTATCCCGTGAACTAATTTGTATTGTACATGTTTGGTATGATAAAGAGAGTAAGTCTTCCTTCGGTTAATTTCTTCATCATATACCACTCCTCATAGATGTTTTAAAGCTGGGTAGTGAGGTAAAGGAACTTCCTCACCTTGTTGTCTAGGAGACTGAATGGTTGTTTAGAAGAAATGTTGTTTATTGCATTAACTCTGAAGCAAAAATTTCAATATGCATGAACATCAAAAGCTGTACAATATTAAATTCACTATGGCTGAAGCTTGAGATTGAGAATAAGCCAGTATTGTTTAGCTTGGAACTTGCAATGGTCATGAGCACTGAACTGCCCCTCACTTTGGGAAGGGGCTAATATAAGAAGGATGCCCCACCACCCTTAAGTAGCATCTCACAGTTCTTTCCCTGGTCTCCAATAGGGAATTAAATCCTAACAGTATACCCTAAGTGAGCTCATGTCCTTCCCCCTCTAAGATGGGCACGGCTATCTTTCCCTGTCAGCACGTGAGATGCCCAGGCCTCTAACTGAACTCAAGTATCTTTGGCCATAGTCAGGGATTTATCCCTGTATGTCATGGTGCTAGCTGTGCATGCTCACCTTTGATACTTAAAAGATCAGAAGGCTGTGGGTTCTATTCCCACACCCACTACTTGGATTCATATTTCAGTACTGACACAGCAGTGTGGCATAGAATGGTTGTTGCACTCTCACAGGTAGTTATGTACCTCAGTTCTTCCTTTCTTCATCAAGATTTACACTACCAAGAAGTTGCTGTCAAAAAAGGGTAAATTAGTAGGGCATATAAAATACTGCATGATAACTAAACGAATCACGAAAAACAAGACAACCAACAAGATAATACAAAAAAAAAAGGCAAGGAGTGCAAATCACAACCGTTTATTCACATAAATGTAAATTTCTTCTGTTCAGCTTTATGAGTTGAAAGCAACTCCCTACCACACAGAAAACACCACCAGCTACACCTAATTAAATTACCAATAATGAAACAGTTTTCTGATTGTACAGAAAATAATTATTGTAAAGGATGCAGATATCTTCACCCAAATCATTAGATGTATGTTATTAACCAAAATATTCAAGCAGTACACTTCTGTTAAATCAAAAGAATTTGAGCCTCCACTGGAATAAATTCAAAAACATAAGTATGCCCTTTCACTCAAGAATATTTTTTTACAGAATAAAACCAAAGTCCTAGATAAAATGTCCAGTGTTTAATAGTTGACTGCATGATACTGGGACTGTTGTAGAAGCTGTACTTTCCTCAGCACCATTGCATGGTTATTGGGCCATGTGTTCTAGGAGCCCTACAGTGTGCCTGACATGCTTTCTGCACCCATACAACACACCACACATTTGGTGCCACCATTTAAAGTAGGCTTCCAGTAATAACAAATCTGTGACAGTGCAAACAGCTTTTCCATAGCAAACTGTATGTATGTACCAGGTGTAGTTCTGGTTCTCTGATCACCCCTTCTCCTGTATTTAGGATTCCTATACAAGTGCCCGCAGTAACAACTCTAGCTACAGGGTCACAACATTGCTAAAAGCTTCAAAAAGCAGTACATGTCAGTACTAGCCAAAGGTCCTGCTCTCTGAACCCCTGTTCTGTATCTATTGCTCATGGTTCATAGGTTCATAGGGAGGGACTAGGCTATCAGCCCTAGGGCCTAAGTAAGCCTAGCCAGCAAGGTTCTGTGGCTTACGAGAAAGTTAATTTCCTGTGCCCCTGTCAAGCAGAGCCACAGAAGTGATCCCCGGGGTGTATTTCCTATTTCTCATCCACTCATCAAGATTTTTCTTGAAGAGTGCTAGTGAGGAACTTTGCTTGACATAGATGGGTAGCTTGTTCCAGAGTATAAGAAGTCTCTGGGACAGGAATCTATCCTTCCAGCATGTCCTGTGTATTGTGGTGACAAGGTTTAAGTTCCCAGAGCATGTAGCTCGTAGGGATTGGGATTTCTTTAGGTGTAGCATGTCCAACAGCTCTGAGTTTAACATAGCTTTATATGTTAGGCAGAGATCTCCTTGGAGTAGGCAATATGCTACAGAGCAAAGCTGGAGTTTTTTGAGACAGTCAGTGCAGGGCATCTGTTTGAGGCCAATAATCCTCTTTATAAGATAATTCTGTGGCCTTTCAAGCTGTTGCAGATGTCTTGTGAGGTACACTCCAAAAGGGACGTTGAACTCTATAATGGGTCTAATGAGTATAGAGTAGAAGGGAACAATTTCCTGGATGAGAACCCTTTTATGATGAGGTGTGCCACATAGAAGGATTTCCTGACTACTGTGGTGATGTGATTATCAAAGGAGAGGCTACTGTCACCTGGGTCCCACGGTCTCTTATCACACATTCCGAGTTAAGTAGACTGCCGTTTATGTGGTAGTTCATGGGTACAGAGTTTTACCAAAGGAGATGACAATGCACTTTGTGGCATTGAGCTTGAGGCCATGCCTCTGACACCAGGCATCTGTCTCAGTGAGGCCCTTCTGTAGGATGTCCACATCATTAGTCAGAGACCTTCTGTGTTAGCCTGTACTTCAGAGAAGTAGATACCAAACAGGAGAGATCCCAGGACTGAACCCTGTGGTACTCCACTTGCCGCTGGTATGAAGTCAGATTTGGAGTCTGCAATTTTTACAGTCTGGGTTCTGTCAGTGAGCCAGTTGGCAACCCATCTTGTGACATAGGGATTTATACCTAGTTTAATGAATTTAGCTATAATTACAGAATGGGGGATGGTGTTGAAAGCCTTGGCAAGGTCAAGATAGACTGTGTGAACCACCTTACCCTTATCTATGGCTTTGGTGACTGCCTCAAAGAAGTCGATCAGGTTCAGAAGGCATGATCTGCCTTTCACAAACATGAACTGGGTGGGGCCCAGAGTTTGGAGGTTACCAATGCCTTTGTTTATGAGTTCCATGATGATACATTTCATGGCCTTGCAGACCAGGCTCATCAGGCAAATAGGGCGATAGTTCCCAGTATCAGTGTTGGCTCAACCTTTGTGGAGTGAGATAACCGTTGCTGTGCACCATTCAGTGGGCATAAAGCCTGATGTGAGACTATGATCGAACATGGTGCTTAGATGGGGAGCCAGTTTGTTCTGAAGTTCATGTGGGATGTTGTCCGGTCCCATGGATGCTACGTTTTTGGTTTTAGAGAGTGCAGCTTTTACCTGCATAGATGTGATTACAGGGACTCTGCATTCTTCCTGTATAGATATGGGCCCTTTAGGGGGTGATAGGAGGGTAAAGTTAGCATTAAACCTATCTGCCAGGATGTTGGCAATATCAGTTGGCTCTGTAATTTTTGTGCCGTTGTGCTGTAACTCAGAACAGATCTGGGTGTTGGCATTGAGATTCCTGACATAGCTATAGAATGCTTTGTGGTTACCCTTAGAATTAGTGGTGATTTTGTTTTCATAGCTAGCTTTGGAGGATCTTATAAGGGATCTCAGCTTCTTACTGAGGCTGACCAGGGAGCTTCTCCACTCATGGGATTTTACTCTCTTTTGCAACAGTTTCTTCCTTCTGTTGTAGAGTTTGTTTATGGCAGGGGACCACCAGATTGGCTTCTTTTTTTTGGAGGATAGCGTCTTGGTTCTGTTTGGGATAGCACGATCCCATGAACTCATGCAAGTGCTTGTAGAGTGCATTTGTGTAGGATTCAGCAGTCGCAACTGTATTGTCCATCTGCATGGGTGTCATGAAGTTCGCCACTTCTGTCTTAAAAAGCATGAAGTTGGCTTTGGAGAACTTTTTTACCGTGATTTCCTTAATGGTGGGTGGGGGTGGGATGTGGATATCTAGGGTCATTAGCTTATGGTTGGATCTGACCAACGAAGAGTTGACTTCAGGTATGGAACACCAGTCACTCATGTTGGTAATGACTAGGTCTAGGATATTGTTGCTCATGATGGGGGTGTGGATAAGTTGATCCAGGGCATTGGAGTTTATGAATTCCAGAAAGCGTTGAGTGAAGGAGTTGGTACATGAGTAGTTTTCCCAGTTAACAGTGAGGTAGTTGAAATCGCCCATTGTTAGGGTGTTTGGTTGAACGCTAATATTTTCCAGTATATCAAGAAAAGAGAGGGAATCCTGAGGCATGGTGGGGGATCTCTAGCAAGCTACAGTTTGGATTGCAGTTTTGCCCAGAGTTAGTTGCACTTGGATAACCTTGGATGCATTATGCTGGGCAACTAGCCTGGAGGTGTGGATATCCTTAATGAATATGGACACACCTCCAGCTTTGGTGTTCTGGTCCAGGTTAGTTGGCCGAAAGGTGTGGTATGAGTTATAGCCTGGTAATGCAGGGGTGCTCTCTAAAACCTTGAACCAGGTCTCAGTCACTGCACAGATATCAATGTTCTCCATTTTAAGGAGTGCCTCGAGTGAGTGCATTTTGAGATTTAGACTTCTAGCACTGAGTAGCATTACCCTCAATTTTTGCTTGCCTATTCCTTTTAAGGTGGTGAATTTGTCATTTGATCGTTACCTAAAAAAAGGCACTATAGGGGCGACAAGACTCTTAGCCAGTATCCGGAATCCCATTGGAGACAGGTGCAGGCCATCTCTGGCAAAGCATCATGGTCTGTCAATTCCTTAAAAAGGAATCAGTAGTAGGAATGTCACTCACCCTAGGAACATTAAATGAAATGCGTGTTTCTGCTGCCATGTGTCTAGGCAGGCCCAAGTTACTCACTGCATTTCCTGGATTTAAACAAGTAGAAACTTGATTACCCGAACTAGTCGAAGGAATTGCAGCCTGTGCAGGCTGCTCGGTGCTATGTAGAGTAGCAGGAACCAGTATAGGCAACTCACCAGAAGGTGTAGAAGTGGAAGAACAAGATGCTCCAACATCTATACTGGTTCCTGCGGAAACACGCATTTCATTTAATGTTCCTAGGGTGAGTGACATTCCTACTACTGATTCCTTTTAAAGGAATGTTTCCTTTTTTAACACTGATGTACCTCTAGGTACTGCGGTTACCAATGATGGCGATAACAATGAAACTAATTTAATTGTTAATAACTTGAACGAGTACGATCAAAAGTTATTCAAGTGTAGGAAACTGCAGTTGGAAGTTTCCTACCTTGAGGAATGCATCCACAAAACAGTTATTCCAAAAGGTGTGCGCCAGTGGTGCTATCCAGCAGGGCTTATTAATGGTTCTTCTTTCCATCTAGAACTTATAGCCCTTTTTGACAAACAAGGCATAGAGTTTTTGGGGTTGTTAATCAATAATTACAAATCCCAGATTGCTTCACTTAGGAGCGACTTGGATAAGCTGGAAAGTGCTATCACAAATGCAGATGATTATGTAAGGTATTGGTTTGATTATGCATGCATTTTTTCCAGCATAGATGCCAGTTTAAGCAAGTTTATTGAGGTCAAAAAGAAAAAAACTATCAAGAGACCTCAACGACTACTCCAAAAGATGTGCTTATCCTCCACCTCCCCTTGCTGGGAATTCACCCCTGAGTAATAATAGCGAAGGTCAGTTGGACCATTTGGGCCACAATGCCAATGCCAATGGCAATGCCATGACAAATAATGACATTGCAGACATAGTTCAACCTATTTGTCGCAGTAAAAGAATTAAAAATAATCAACAACCTCAGGCAGCCCAACATTCAGGACAACAGCATGAAATACCTTTGAATGTTAATTTCCACCAGGATTTTTGGGAACCCAATGGGTCACAAACCCTTCATTCGAACAAACCTACCAACAACAGGAGACAGCCCCAGAACAGGAAACGCTACAACAGGAAGAGAAGATGAGTTCGGAATCTCCTAACATCCTTTCCAGTTCTGAAGGGGACTTTAAAATCTATAATTTTAGTTCCCTGCATATTGAGAAAGCTATGGTGGACTTTTTTTCAAAAGGCTTAACATTTGTACCTGATAGGAGGGCCAGTATGGTCAAACTTATCATTGATTTAAAACTTTTTGTTCGTAAACTTAATCTACGATTACTCATGGGTGCCAACTCGCTTCTTACACAAGGTCTCAGGGTGTCCAGCCTCTTCAATCCTCCTATGCATGAATTTCTAGCACTCTTTGAGAAAACTTGTGAAATTGACTTTCGGAGAATGTTCACAAGCAATCATCATATCAATAACATCCATAAAAATATCACTTCGGATGAATTTGATTTCATCAATTTATTGAATATTTGTCAAGTGCATGACATGCAACCTGACAAAGGTGGAGGGTTAGTGTTCATGGATCAACACGACCACAACTGTAGGATGAACTTGGTCCTAGACAGTACAACATACAAAAAAGTCAGTCGTAACCAGATCAATGGAGCATACAAGTCTATCAATGGGATTCTTTCTGACTTGTTCCTGGAAGGGAGTATAGACATTGATATTACTTGTCTATGCCTGCTCCAGTTATACCAACCTTTTTTGGAACCCCAAAGATACATAAAAATGTAACTAACCCACCGTTTAGACCTATTGTGGATGGTCGTGTTTCCATATTGTATGCTTGTGCTAAATACGTTGACTCTAAGCTTAAACCAATACTCAAGTTGGAACAACAAATTTGTCAGGACTCATGGCACTTTCTTAAGTCCATTAATAACTTGGACTTTAATGACAATTTAGTGTTTCTTACAGTGGACATTAAGGATTTGTATACTGTAATCCCTCAACTAGTTGGTATTGAGTGGGTTAGGGATTTTTTGCACATGAGAGGCATAGACAACCAAGAGGTGCATGTCACTGAAACTCTCCTTGCGATTGTACTACTTAACAATTTTCTGTTTTTCAACAATGAATTTTACCTCCAGACAAGTGGCGTTGCTATGGGAGCTGCATGTGGCTGCAGTTTTGCCAACACTGTCATGACTTACTGGAAAATGTCCTATTTGTTTGATTCCCCTACCTTTAAGAACAATGTGGTCTGGTACACTAGGAACCAGGATGACATGTTCTTTCTATGGAAGGGTGAAGTAAACTTGATAGATGAATTCATCAGTGAGATTAAAACTTATACTACCTTTTTGGATTTTACCTTCCAAATAGGCATAGACTACATTGATTTTTTTGGATATTCATCTCGCAAAGGACCTTGTTAACCACAGATTTAGAGCCACTATATACCGTAAGCCAACCTATTCCAACGCCTTTCTGCATTTTTCTACTTGTCACCCTTTACACCAGAAAAAAGCAGTGGTGAAGGGACAAGCAGTAAGGGCTGCCAGAATGGTTAGTGACTTCAATGATTTTATTACTGAATGTGACTTGTTAAGATCCATGTTTAATAGGAGAGGGTATCCAATGGCCTTTGTGGCCACTGTGTTTGAAGAAATCATTAGTAAAAGGTCATCAGGCCACTTTACCCCCCTGTTACACAAAGGTTATAACATGCCAGAGTCACACACTAACATGTTAGCATCTCCTGCTTCAACAAACGTACAGGAGGGAGACAAATCAACTAGACTGTTAACAACTTACTCAGTTGACTCTAGAGTCGTTAGAGAAATTGTCAACAAGAACTGGGCATTTATTTTGGAAGATCCCCACCTTAGAAGTTCTTTAGGTTTCACACCCCAATTAACTTTTAGGAGGGGCGTATACCTGAAAGGTTTGGTTGAAAGGCCGAAAAGGACTTCTAAATTTAATACAGGCATGACAATATGTGGGAGATGCCGTCAATGCAAGTTCATTAAATTAACTGACAGAGTAAAAATCAGAAATAAAGTATATTCCATCCATGATAGATACAACTGTGATTCTCTAGGGGCTGTTTATGGAGCTTTCTGTGGCGGTTGCGAAGCATTTTATATCGGGAAAACAGGGAGGAAATTAAAACAGAGGATTTATGAGCACCAGTACAGCATTATGAACAAAACTAGTACTAGTGCTTTAGCCAGACACACCCTTATTTTCCCAACTCACAATTTCTTATTTGTGGTTTTACAACAAGTAGAACATAACAAAAGAGGGGGGCTCTGGGAACTCAAATTAGAAGAGGCTGAAGTGGAATGGCAAATTGCAACTGCTGCTTACTCTTTTCCAGGGTTAAATGAAGCCTTATCTATCAAGAGCTTGTTGAAGCTTAAAGCCCTGGCAAGATAGGGGTGGCAGCTTGTTTGTTTCACACAAAAATGTTTAAAACATCTAACTGACTTTTCTTCTTTTTATATTTGTTTATGAGTAAGACTTTCTATAGTTTTATATGTTTTTACATGTATAACACCACAAGGCAGGGCGTACGAGTCTTGTATGATGTATTTACATGTTGGTTTTTTACATTAACATAATGTAACTCAATTTAATAACATAACATAATATATTTCTATGCTATACATTTACACAGTGCACATTTTATTCATTATCATTATTTTTTTATTTTTTATATAACAATGGCCAATTTCTAAGCATCATTTACCATCCCAATTGTATTTGTATTTATTTTTTGTCTTGGGTTGGAAATGGTAAACTTTTTTATTAACCTTTTTAGATGCTTAAGATTAACATTTGGGCAACATGGTTTAATTAGTTTAAATGTTTAATGCTGCATGACATCATGTACTTGGGCTGGTAATGCTGCATGACATCATGTACTTGGGCTGGTAATGCTGCATGACATCATGTACTTGGGCTGGTAATGCTGCATGACATCATGTACTTGGGCTGGTAATGCTGCATGACATCATGTACTTGGGCTGGTAATGCTGCATGACATCATGTACTTGGGCTGGCCCAGCCCGCTGACTCAGCAGGTTTGTGCCAGGTTTTTAAACTGGGAAGTGAATAGTTTTTAATTGTCTGAAGAAGCTGAAGTATTTTGTTCAGTGAAAGCGCTTACGTACAATAAACAGTTGGATATTCCATTGCCTGCTCATTTTCTTCTCTGTTGACATGACTGTTTGTCGGTTTTTAAGTGAACAGACTCCTTCTTAGGCCACAAGGCAAGGATAAAGGTAACAAACACAGACAGTTTAGGTCAGGTAATGAACCAGTATGTCTTTTGCAAGCTGGAAAAAAAAGAGAAATACTAAGAAAAATCCACATAAACGGGGAGAAAAATGTACATTCCACACAGACAATAAAGAGAAGTCAGGAGTGAGTTACCAAAGTTTTAACTCTTAAATTTTCTTCTAATATTATCTACTTTCTTCAGTGCCCCCTCAGGCTACTCTGGCATTATTAGTATCTGCCCCCCCCCCCCCCCACACACACACACACACACACTAAGGCAACTTTGGGAATCCTATTGCTTGTTCTCCGCTTCACTAAAAAGCCCAAACCAGGTAATTAACCTCCACATGGAACCAAACTCCCCTACTCTCATAAGTGTCTCTGTTTACCACTTAAATTCTCTAAAACACCCCATCCCCCACTCCCATTCCACTGCATGCAAACCACAGAATCCACCTATTCCACCACGCAGCCTCTGGGCACTAGTCTTTACCTAATGCTTCCCATCATTCTCTGTGTATTGTCCACCATTCCCATGCAATGATTTACAGCAGTTAGTGCTGAGGATTAAATGGCCGACAGTTACAACAGACGATGAAGGCTCTGTGTTGTTAACGAGCTGCTTCCTATAGTCAGGGTTACCGGATCTGATTCACTCATCTTCCATTTGCTTGCTTTTTGTCCAGTGGGTTTACCTGGTTAGCAGATAGTCTAAATGGAAAAAATAGATCGGCATCTTTTTCCTGAACACCAATTAGTGTAACTAGGCAAACAAAGGCAGACTCAGAGCACAACCACAGCAACAACCCACAGAGCCGAAAAGGTATGTGTGATTCTGGCACACTGGTTAAACTAATCATTTCACCTGCAGAGCTAGAAAGGTATGTGGGATTCAGGTGCACTGGTTACACTAACGTATGTGGGATTCAGGTGCACTGGTTAAACTAACATGTATGTGGGATTCAGGTGCACTGTTTAACATGTATGTGGGATTCAGATGCACTGGTTAAACTAACATGTCACATGTGAACATGATGCATTTGACAAATCATGTTTATACCGAATTTGATGCAAAGAAGTGCTTAATTTACTTGTTCTGCCTAGTTCTGCACTTGTGACTCTAGTTTGTTTTAATTTGGATAATCAGGTAACTGAACTTACCCAAGTGAACTCTTTCCAGCTATGGTTTT
Organism: Protopterus annectens; assembly: GCF_019279795.1. Classification (NCBI taxonomy): domain Eukaryota; kingdom Metazoa; phylum Chordata; order Ceratodontiformes; family Protopteridae; genus Protopterus; species Protopterus annectens. Next base: position 38,921,390 of record NC_056741.1, read on the forward strand.
TGATTGTATGACAAGCAAATATAAACAACTGAAAATGAGAAAGCCAAGATGTTTCTTTTGAGGATAACTATGTAAAAAGCAATCCTAGAAAGTGGAAATGAAATGAAGTGCCACATAGGAATAATGCTGTTCATCGCATTATTATATTATTATATATTATTAGCAGAGCAGATGAGTGGGACACAAAGAAAACTAGGAAATTCATGGATTACATTTGTCAATAGACAGCTCGATGGCAAAGTGATGTGTGAGCATGTTTAAGAACTATACTGCCTGGAGTGACAACTGTTGAAATTTGTAAGCAATGTAATGTGAGGCAGTTGGGTTTAGACAGTATACTTTAGTAGATTTTGCAAAAAGCTAAGATTTAAAAAATTATCTACCAGTAAGCTGGCTATTAGGGCAAGAGTCAAAGTCAGTATGGTTTCATAAATATGTTAAAAATTTGGCTCAAATACAGTTGTAAAGTTTAAAAAAAAAGTTATTAATACAATTTATACGTCATATCTGCAATTTTACATGTTTTTTTGTTATATGCCTTTGGTTAGTTCACTGCATTGATTACATTAATTGTGGAATGAAAACACTGAAGCCCCTGCACGGAGGGTGTGACGGGCATACCTGGGCACAATAAACTGGTTTTCAAAAAACATTTATCACTTTTTTTATTAGTTTATGCAATAAAGGACCTAAAGCCTTTCTTATATAACTGAATGCTTACAAAAGTTAAGTTGTAGTGCATCCGTAGTGGAAATATTGGGAATCTGGAATCTCAGAATTACAGTTTCAAGGAGACAAGTACTGGATTGTAAACTACAGAGATCTTTCACATTCAGACATAAAACTGGCTATAAAAATAAATAAAAATGATATAATATTTGCTGCGTCCCTATTATTTTTGTTACAGATTGCACAAGAGGTTCTAGTATACATTTTAGATGATAACAATGAAAAGTGTAAGTGTTTCACATGATCTGGGCATCTATGGAATTAACTACATTTCAGAGGATATTGTGGACTTCTACTCTACAAAAAAAAAAAACATAAAACAAGAAGTAATTACCTCTAAAGCTGGTAGGTTAGGGATTTTTAATAGCAAAATCAGTGCTAGTGGCAGACAGCTGATTGTTACGCTGTACATAACATGGCGATCTGAAGGCATCAGAAGGATCAGTGAGTTCCAGAGTCCTACAACCAGAAGTATAACATGCGCAGTTACGTTGGCACCCAGATGGTACTGTATGGGGCAAGTAGCATAAATCAACTCGCTGAGAAGTACCTGGATCTATTCAGTAAATTGTGCGAACCACATGACCATAAAAAACAGGCTTACTGGAAAATGGCACAAAAGTAATCTAACAACTTACAAAATACCTGAGGTACTTGAAATGAGTCTCAGTAGCTCAACAAGTAGCACTCTCACCTTTGGTACTGGGGAATCAGAAGGCTGTGGGTTCTATTCCCACACCAGATAGTTGGATTAAGTTTACAATACTGACACTGCACTGCAGCATAAGGGGATGCTTTATCTTTAAGATGAGATGTTAAACTTGAGGCCACATTTGCCTGAGATGGTGATAGTTCAGCTGGATATAAAAGATCCCAAGGCACTTACTGCAAACAGTAGGGGAAGTTCCACAGTGTTCAAGTCAAATTTTCCCTAGTCAGTGTGAAACCATTTCATAGCTCTCTCCTGAAAAGTGGCCATTGGCTTAGTGGGATTAACCCAGTCAACAACAATGTGTAAATAAAATGCATACCTGTACAGCCAGGAATTTTCTATTGTGTGTGTGTTTACCTAGATTTAAGCCCAGGAAGGTATGAGGTTCTGGAACCTGGTGTCTTCCACCTATATCAGGTTATGGCTGGTTATAACTTAGTTTGTTGTCATTACCTACCATGATTGGCTGCTGACTCTGCTAACTTTTTTTTTTTTTTTTTTTTTTTTTGTTGACTGCTGTGGTAAGTGCACTCTCTATACACAGCTAAAAGACTGTCCTTCCCATATAACAATGCTCTGCGACCACAATACTTCTATGGCACTAATGAGGAATTTTCATTTACTAGTGAATTACGCTGCCTATACTAATGGCGCCCAACTCTGTAAGGGAATTAAATTGCTGCCATTGGCTTACCAAGTTTACAGAAAACTGCAAGCTAGGAGCAATCATAGAACCCCCCCCCCCCCAACAGACTAACATCTTACATGAAGGTTTAGCACAAAAAAAAGGCTGTTGCCAAAGCGACAGTATATAGCACTTCTTAGGAAGTCAGCCACCAACTGAAACAACCTTATTGATAAAACACCCCTAAAAGTAGACACAGTAGTCAGATATTTGGGAACTCATGAGGATAGTAACCTGGCTTTAGACCAAGATGTGTCTAAGATAGTAAGTAAATTATTCTATATTACTCAACGTACAAGTGAAAGCATGGCATCTAGGTCCGGGAAAGTCTTTGTGCCACTGTACTCAGCCATCATCAGACCCATCATTGAGTATAATGCCCCCTTTGGTTTGTACCTGACCAGGCACATGCAACAACTGGAATATCCACAGATGTTCTACACAAAACGAATACAGGGAGTAAACACAATGTCCTATGTAGATTGTCTAAAAGCTCTAGTTCTATTTTCTGTCTTCTACAGACTGCTGACAGGCAATTTATGTCTGGTATACAAGGCATCCTTGGATCCCACTCTGATGGGCCTCTTGCATATCTGTAAAATGAAATGAACAGCAGCAGAACTACTAGATCTAAGGATTTAAACTTTGCTTGAGACTTAAGTAGGACATGTTGGAGGGACAGGTACGTATCTCGGAGCATCCCCATTCCCTGAGATAGGCCTCCCATCCATGAGAAGTGCAACTTGAATCTGTGGATAAGAAATCAGAAATTCACCCCCGGTCTGACATCCATGTTTCTGGTGGACAGAGACAGCCATTAAAGTATGCCCTAACTAACATACACCCCTTAAATACATTCCAAGGCAAAATAACTCATAGGAACTAACATACACCCCTTAAATAACCTCCAAGGCAAAATAACTCATAGGATACATGTGAGTTGCATGTCTCGGCTTATAAAGACCCCAGTTGTCATTAACGTACTAAATACTTATGAACCTATTCAATTCTGCTGAAGTTCATTCTGTTTTATCCCCCCTGCAATTTAATCTTAACAAATTTACTGAGGATTTTAATTTCTTGTTCTCTTACCTGTGGCATTTCTCTTGCTGTTCTGTTTGCACCTGTGCAGGTGATCGGCTCCCACTTCAGAGAGGTGTAGAAACTAAATTCCTATCTCAGCCCAGTTTCCCAGCCACCAGCCCAAATCCTTTGCTTTATTCATGATGTTCTCCACCGACCTCCTATCTATCTAATCCTCCCACTTAATGGCACACCTTGTTTTATATTAATTTCTTATAATATCTTCTTGCATCTTCAGCAATGCT
>NC_056741.1:38929843-39157531 GCF_019279795.1 Protopterus annectens
GAGTATGTTTATACTAATAAATTCTTTAAAAATTATGTTCTTTTTTATTACCGCTACATAGATGATTTTCTTTGTAGCGGAGGTTTTGAACATATTTATGAATTTTTTTCAGATTTAAATAATAACAGATTTAACTTACATTTTGATGGCCTACAATTTGGTAATAAAGTTCATTATTTAGATATCTTATTACTGGGAGAAATAGGTAGACGGATTCAGACAACAGTATATCGTAAATTTTCTGATGGAAATAAGTTCCTTTATGGAACCAGTTGTCACCCTTCACATACATTGTTGGCTTTACCTTATGGAGAAATGATTAGATTATCAAGATTGTGTAATAATGAAATAGATCTAGAAAAAAATATTTATGATTGTATTATTATGTTTTTAAAGAGAGGTTACAGTATGGAGTTATTGAATATATCTATTAATAAATTATTAGATAATAATGATAATAATAATGTTGATAAATTAAGGGTCAATTGGAATAGAGAAGATTATAATTTTTTGCCATATGTCAATAATATTAGTAGTACTAATATAAAGAATAATAACCTAAAAGCTTCTGATCAAGAAATTAAGGATATTTATTTTGTTACTACTTATAACATATTTAGTAATAAAATTTGGAATATTATTAAATATTTTTGGAAATTCTTGATATCCGATAGGAATCTTTATAAACTTCTTCCTAATATTCCTAAAATAGCTTTTAAGAGTGGTCAAAACCTATCAGATAAATTAATTAAGGCTTATTATATTCCACCTAGTGATCAGGTTTACTACAATATACAGACATATGGCACTTTCGCTTGTAGCCATTGTAATATATGTAAATATGTAAAGTTATATTTTGATAAAATTAATGGTATTATTTACAAACCAAATAATGTCTTTTCTTGTAATTCTGTAGGTATAATTTATTGTATTAGGTGTCCATGTAAACTTTATTATATAGGGGAGACAAAAAGAAAATTTAAAATGAGAATGCAAATACATGTTAGGGATATAAAAAGAGGTATGTTAGATAGTCCAATTGCTTCCCATTTTATAGAAGTTCATAATGGTAATGTAGATGTATTTGAATGTTGTGTTCTTGAGAAAGTGTTGGTTAAAAAAGGTAATGATAGGTTAATAAAAATGTTTTGTTGTTTAAAGAAGCTATTTACATATTAAAATATAATACTATGTCACCTAATGGTTTAAATTTAGAAATGAATTGGAAAAGTTGATTGTAGTTTTGTATATAAGTAGTCCTTTTTGGATAAGTGGTATTAAGTAATTATTGTTCTCTTTAAATTTTGCTATATATGTGATTGATTAATGTAATGTAATTGTTTAATTGATTGCAGTATTTATATGAGTGGGTGTGTTCTGTGATTTATGCTCATTGAAGGCTATTATGCCGATGCGCTAAGCTGTATTAAATTTTTCAGTGGAACTGGCGTTGTTTTTTGGCTTTGGCCTCATCATTTCTTAGCGTTGTTTGTGACCTATAAGAGATCACACCTGCTCACCCCTGAACCAATCAAATCCATTGCCATTAATTTACTCCTTCCCAAAATTTAATATGGCTTTCCCATCATTGCTCCCCTTTTTTGTCAAAACGTTACCTTGTTGAAGAGGACTGAAAACAAGATTCTTAGGATTTATTTCTCTGCTAAACCTACTGGGCATAATTCCTGTACTATCAAAAGGGTGAAACTGTTACCAGTTGTAAGAACCATACATTTGCTTAAAACCATTACATTCCAGTTACTGACCTTCTCTTGCCAACAAATCAATTTATACCTCAACCTATTGTCTTCATCAAAGTAACAATCGCCAACTTATCAGGCCGCAGTTTACTCTAGCTGCTTGTGAGAAATCCTTTCACAGATGTGCCCCTGCAGTATGGAATACTCTATCCACAAGACAATGTGCTACTCTTCAAAAAGAAACAAAAATCTTATCTATGTCAAGAATATAAATGCAACTATCTTAGCAATGTGGCTTAGTGTTTTACTTTATATCCCACTTTTTCAAGATTGGCTATTACTCCTGACCTTGTAAAGAACAAATAATGTATAGTTAAATCGGAGTGATCGCTAAATCGGAGTGATTGCTAAATCGGAGTGATCCATAACTCTTTTCCTTTTTTCATTGTTTTGTTTTATTTTATGTGCATCATTCTCAATGCTGACCAAAACATATTAATAATGGTTAATGCTGTCACTCATGTTCACAGTCATCTGCATTTAATTATACCTGTTGTGGTTGACTTTTTCATCAAAGTGTAGAATATATTTTCTTTGTATTTGTCACTAAATGTTCAGATGAAATATGCAATTTATGTAATTGTTTTGTCTTCACCTCATGGCCTGGGACTTGGCTGAAAAGTCTTCTTTACTAGCTCACTCACACAGTTTACAAACAATAAATAAAACTGGACAGAAGTTGCCAAAGGTAGTGCCAGACAGTTTGGCCAAAGATATCCAATAAATTTGTAACAAGGGACTGCTACAGTTTATAGCAAACACTGAGCGAGCTTCAGTTCTGACCACAAATGTAAGGTGCACAGAAGACCAATTGGGATCTGCTAATTGTGGCCCCTAGCAATTGGCATCAGAGGTGGCTGTCCCCTTCACCCTACCCGAACTACAACTCTGTGCTACGACTATTATTATGAAAATTTGGATGTTTTGTTTTGTAAAGTTTATGTTTGAAATTAGTAACTTTCCTTTCTTCTGTCTTGAAGTATTTCAGGAGCATTGGATGGTTGGTTGGTACTGTAAAATAAAACAATCCAATAATATACATCAAATTGTAAAACACATTATACCAATAATCTTCTTCAAAGTGTGGGTTATGGAGGATTTGCTCATGACCACAAGATCTTATATATATATTTAATATATAAATATATATATATATATATATATATATATATATATAATGTTTACTAGTTTACTATCAAAATTGTGAACGGCACCTACGTGAACCTTGGGTAATCAAATGCTTGTTCCCAAAATTTCGTAACACTGATCTGCAGATTTTCGAATATGTGTTAGCGAATGTTACTGCTCACTCACTGTTATGAGGTCGACATTCTTATTGGAGATCACACTACAGTGGGGATTGGAAAATGTACCCTTTTCCTTACTGTAGTGCGATCTCAAAGTTGGTATATATAATATGCTGGGGGTGTGAGGGGGTGCAGGGAGGCTTTCCCCCTACAAAACAGTAAAAACTTGTGTTGTAGAAGTAAAATTCTCACAGCACTTTAAAATAGCCTAGGGGTCCGATGTTACCTTCTGCTATTTCAAATAATGTCGAATGCGAAGATCGGAGAAAGGAAAGTTCAAAATTTAGATGAAAAAAATTTCATTTTCGACTTTTGTTTTCATTGTAATCAATAAATGAAGAAATGTTATTCTTGATTTTGATAGTAAACCATATATATATATATATATATATATATATATATATATATATATATATATATGTACACACACACACACACACACACACACACACACACAGATCTATTTCTAAATACCAAATTGCCATAATCCCGAAAATCAAAATACCGAGACCAAAATGTCAAAAGTTCAAAATACTGAAAGCTTACAAAACCAAAGCCCAAAATACTGAAAATTTAGAATACAGAATGTTATAAGACTAAAAGTTAAAGTGCCGATTTGCAGAATACGATAATAACGTAGGACATACTTAGTTAGTGTTTGTAAATGAGGTATGTCTTTTTAAATTTGTGTAGGACATATGTGAACAAATATGGCGGACTTCTCGTATGCTCCTGACAGTAGGTGATGTGTGTAGAGTACTATAAGGTAAGAAAAAGGTATATACCCTTTTCCCCACTTTAGTGCAATCCCAGAGTTAGTATATATAGTTTGGGGGTTGTGGGGGTATAGGTGGGTTTTAGTCTGGTTTGTAGAAGGAAGGTAAGTTAGTAGTTATTTAATTTTTGCAAAGAGTTTTTCATTATTTTTGGAAGCATACAGTGTTGTTTTCTGTATAGTAGTGCTATGGCGTAGGGAGTTGTATGTCAGGTGTGCACATTTGGATTCAGTATTTTGGTCTTCAATATTTTAAGCTTCCTGTATTTTGAACTTCCAGCACTCCGGTCTTGGTATTTTGATTTTCGGGATTAATGCTCTATATATATATATATATATATATATATATATATATATATATATATATATATATATGGGTCTACTTTATTTCACTGAAAACACACTTCACTGAAACTCATTTTGTTGAAAACTAATTTCACTGAAAATCAGTTGCCTGAGCACAATCAATTGTAAGCTCACTTCAGTGAAAACTCATTTGACTGAAACTCATTTCGTTGAAAGGTATATGCCCTGTTCTCCACTGCAGTGCGATCCTGGAGTTAGTATATAATAGTGGTTCAATATTTGAAGACTGAAGACGCATTCTTTCAAATGCGTCTTGGTGGAACTCAAAAGCCTGAAATGGCAAAATATCGAAGTGGCTTTTAAACAAATTCTTTCCCAGGGAAAGAATTAGCTTGGCCGCTTCGTTACTTTGCCGTTTGCGGCAATGTAGTGCGGTCTCGAAGTTGGTATATTTAAGTAGGGGGTGTGGGGGGTGCACTTAATGTGATGTTTTAAGTATTTTATTTATTTATTTATTTGTTGGAGCAGCGATGTTTTTTTCCCTAGGAAAAAAATCGCTGTTCTGACAGTTCGAAATTGTAAGCATTTTTTCTTACATAGGGTCGATTAATCACTGTTTGCTTTTTTAAGCATTCGGTGATCTAATATAGACTCTATATAGTAATGGGGGTGTGGGGGGCACAGCCACCCCACATTGGGGGGTGTGGGGAAGTAGCCCCCCACATAGTTTAGGTATACATTATCTTCTGGAAAGAGTTATTCGTTCAACTTGTAAGTATCCATGTCTATGGTTTCCAATGTTTAAAACATTTAGGTTCATAGGTTCATAGGTTCATACTAGGCTATCTGCCTTAGGGCATTTGTAAGCCTAACCAAGAATGTGTTTGGCTTTTGCCACCCATTTTAAATTCATTTTGCTATGCCCTTTTTCGAGGTTAGTATACTGTGCCTCTGTCTAACAGTGACACAGAAGTGATACCAGGGATAAACCTATGATCTCCCATCCACTCATCAAGATTCCTCTTGAAGAGAGTCAATGAGGGACTCTGCCTAACCTGGACTGGGATTTTATTCCAGAGTGAAGGGAGCCTCTGGGTTATGAATCTGTCCCTCCAGCATGTCTTATTTATTTCAGTACTGAGGTTCAAGTCTCTCACGCGCTTAGCTCGATGGGATTTGGATTTTCTGAGGTGCAGCATGTCCATTAATTCTGGGTTGGACATGGCTTTATACGTCAGGGACAGATCGCTTCTGAACAGGCGGTATGCCACTGAGTAGAGCTGGAGTTTCTTTAACCGGGCAGCATATGGCATCTGTTTTAGCCCTTTGATCCTCTTGGTGAGGTACTTTTGGGGTCTTTCCAGTTGCTGCAGGTGTCTGGTAAGGTACATCCCAAAAGGGGCATTGTACTCAATTATGGGCCTGATGAGGGATGAGTAAAGAGGCACGATGACCTCCCCTGATCTAGATGTGAATCCCTTCATGATTAGGTGGGCTATATAAAATGTTTTTCTAACCACTTTGGACACGTGGTTGTCAAATGAGAGATTGCTATCAACTTGGGCCCCAGGTCCCTAATTACTTCTTCTGTACTTAATGGATTACCACCTATGTGGTAATTTGTGGGCACTTTGTTTTTGCCAAAGGGGATGACTATACACTTTTTGGCATTTAGCTTGAGGCCATGGCTCTGGCACCAGTTGTCTGTTTCTATGAGGCCCTTTTGGAGGATGCTTGTGTCGGCTGGAGAGTCGATTATGGTGCCCAGTTTGCAGTCTGTACCTCCGAGAAATATATTTATTTATTAATTATAATAAATTTGGGGGACTATGCCCCACACTCTCCCAAATGTGGGGGGCTGTGCCCTGCACACTGCCCCTTACTATATATACTAACTCCAGGATTGCACTGCAGTAGGGAACAGGACATATACTTTTCAGCTAAATGAGTTTCATTCAAATGAGTTTTCAGTAAAGTGAAATTTCAGTGAATTGTGCTCAGGCAACTGATTTTCAGTGAAATGAGTTTTCAATTAAATGAGTTTCAGTGAAGTGTGTTTTTAGTGAAACAAAGTAGACCCGTATATATATATATATATATATATATATATATATATATATATATATTAGACTCGTGACAAAATCCACAAGGAATAAAAGAGCATATTTTAACAGAACCCATGGCCTGCCTTAAATGAAATGAAGGACTTCATGGAGCCTCCTGCACCCATACTCCCCCATCCCTACTGCCCTACCACTACCACCTCCACCACCTCCCAAATTGCCCCTCCAATTTGCTCTTAACACTTAAGCAGCCCTCCAAAGCACTGCCCTAATCATACCTCTCAACTGTCCAGATTTTTTGCAGAATGTCCAGATTTTTGCCTCATATTTTTGGTCTGTTCCTAATAAAATGTGTGTTTCTCTGGAAAATCACTGAGGATTGAAGTCACTAAATAATGGCATATATAGGAGTTTCAGACTTCATATCCTTCAGAAAATGCATGCTAACACAAATCCTGTTATTCTAATGACTTTATAAGTTTATAAGTGCAATATTTAAAAATTGTCCCTATTTTTGAGCATTTGTCCTCCTACAATATTAAGTTTTGCCCAGGTTTGTTGTGCTAATAAGTTGAAAGATATACTGCCCTACTGAATGCCCTGGCCACAGCACCCTAGTTCTATTAGCTTGTTTCACACTCTCTAATGAACTCATACTCTGTAGTTTTGACTTTTACCAAAAGTTAGGTAAGCTGCAGCAATTAAATCAGTTATTGTACCCTGTGACTTTGGTATAAAGGGAAAATCCCTGATTACAGCCCATGTGACCTTAGTTTGACAGTGACCCAGGTCCTTGATGGCACAAGTGCGGATGATAAGGTTTGCTCATCCTGGGGGTAGGGATGGTGGTTCACAACCAGCTTACATCACTGTTCTGATGGTATGGCCTCTGTTCTCCAGCACAAGCTTGTCATGATGTAGGGAACTGTTTTCAGAAAGATGTGGTCATGGCTGCCCAAGCTGGTGAGGGTAGCCCCTGTTGGCTCACATGAGAGAACACGTGAATGGACAAGGAGGCATAGGGGGCCCTTGCGGTGACACAGGTGCTCACATCCCCAGTGGAGCCTGGGTTAGGCAATACAAATGTAAATACTTTTATTTCTGTAATTTCATTAAGGCTACAAATCACCCTCATGGCTGCCTGGATGATAGTCTTCCTCATACAGTGTAATGTCTGATCGAGAAAAGGCTTGACTGTTGGCAGGCATGGGGGCAAAATGATAAAAAAAAAGAAAGAAAAGAAAACCAGACATCAAAGCTGCAGAAAAAGACAAAAGTAGCATTTGAATAGCTATATCTAGTGACTAGAGTTACAAAATATCAGGAAATAAGAGCAGAAACTTAAGCAATGTAGAGCAAAGGCACCCAGACAGTTCCAGCAGCAGTAAGAACAGGGATAATGAACACATTTCAAAGTCCTTAAAAATGTTATCAGTCCAGCTAACCCCATATGAGCTGCAGATGGAATCAGTGTGGGTATACAGTGGGCACTACAAAGAGCAGTCTTTGCTAATGTCAAAGACCAAAGGAAAATGATTTAATGAACTATAACTATGCCCCAACTTAGGAACAGGGTCCATTCCTGTTCTGTTGTTACCAACTCTATACATTTAGAGAAACCGCAATACAGAAGGGGGTAGATTTTAAAGCTGACTTCAGTAGAAGACTAATGTTAATCCAGTATTCAAGCTAAGCCTCTGCTTTAACAACACATAACTAATACCGCGCTGAACTGATCTTGCTACATCACTCCAACTCAGCCCACTGCTAATTAATAATCTATATGCCATTTCTGATTCTCATATTTTTTAATGAAACTCTTCCAATGCAAAGGTCATATTTCTTCATTTAGTGGAATAGTGTTAATGAATGATTCAAGATTAAGTGCTGCACACAACTTTAATTTAGTTGAGATTGATGAATGATTATCATCTAGTCATTCAAACAACAAAAACATTAAATATTTAAAAACTAATAACCACTTTCATTACATTATTGTGGTGGCAGGGCTTACACAGACTGCTGCACAAATCTAGGATATTTAAAATGAAATCAGTAAGGATCGAAGAAGAAGAAACTGTCCCCATCTCCTTAATTATATATTTCATATTCAGTGCTGTTTAAAACTGTGCACACAACAAATGTCAAAAATAATGGTTGAAATGTACCGCATGCCTTCTCCTTACATTTATTACACTTGCATTGACAAGTATAAGGATGACACACACAATCCTAATCACACAAGAATGCAAGCAACACTTAGAAGCAGCGCTCTTCCACAGTTTCTTCTCATTGTAGCACACTTACTGCACTGCCATATTAAGAAATGTTAAGTTTTGAACGGGTATACAGCTCTGGGGTTTTGTTGTGTCTTTCGGCTTATCCCGGTTAGGGGTCGCCACACCGGAACTCCGGTCCGCTAATGATTGGCAGTAGATTTTAACGTGCCGAGTTACCAGCCCTGACGCACAACCTTCAACGAAGGCACGCCCATTCACGCATGTCTCCACGCAGAAGATGCTCTAGCTGAGAATCGAACACGACAACGTCTTGCTGTGAGGTGACAACGTTACAGCTCTGGGGTGGGGTGTAAACTGCATTTATGCTCTCATTAGCGAAATAGCTTCATCTGTATACATAATTATTCTTGCTGCAGCTCAAGGGGTGCACTGTGTTACGGCACAGTCTGATGTCACCATGCTGCGCCTGCTACATATCGCCATTAATTATTTTGGGTTGATGGAAGGTACGTGCCGACATAACTGACGTGCAGCAAATGGTTTTATTTCTGGCACATATGGGTTTGTGGCCTTCTTTAAATTTAAATTCTTCAGGAAAGAGAATAAAAAACAACAGTAATGTTTAACATTTTTTTCTGCCATGACCTTGAAGCATTCAACTTTATGTTTAGAGCAGTTCATTTTACAAAAATGAAAACAGACTCGTATAAAATGCTGTGCCAGCCCCGCAGTTTTCCAACACCCGAGTTTCCTTTCTTCTCAGTGCTTGCCTCATATGTCAAAATCTGCGTGCTCTTTCTCTGCAGTCTTGTTTGCAGTTTGTCAGGTTAACAAAACACTGCCAATACCTGACAGCTGATGAGTTCTTGCACAGGTTGGCACGACACCTTTAACAAGGAAATAGCAACGTCCCTGACCTACAAAACAACAAAGTACCCAGCACACATGAAGAAACAAACAAATTAATTGAAGTATTTGTCTGTCTCTATCATTACTATACTAGGTCAGGAGTCCAGGCATCAGTTCAACACCTTCAACAAGAAAACAAAGCATGTAACCCAATGTTCCCCCAAATAATAAAACAGGTAACTATGAAAAGATTTTGTAATCATGTGGTGCCTGGTAGTATTTAACTCAGCTCTAGGTTTACTAGCTCTATCACTAAAACACACGGGGAAGACCGAAAAGGAAGAAGGAAGTACCCCCCCCCCTCCACCCCACCCACAAAGACAAGACAATCACATTTTCACATCACTGCATACATATCTACAAATTTTCAGCTCATGGTCTAACTCCCCACTTGCAATCAAAGCCAACCAACACAGGAAGGCTAGTGTGATGTGAGTTAGTTGCTCTATAGTGAGGAAACACCATGTGCACCTTTAAACTCTGTACCCAGGCCATAGAAGTAGTTGAAAACCACCAGACCGATTGTCTGATCAGAATGGCGGAGGTTCAAATCTCAAGGAAGGAGCAGGGGAGGGTGCATGTATGACTCTGATAGTCTACTACCAAAGGAAGTGAAGCTTAAAGGCAGAGGATGCAGAAATGGTCCTGTATAGTAGCTACTTCTTTGTATTAGTGGTGTGTAGAGCCATAGCTGCCATCTGGTTAGTTAAAAAAAATAATAAAAAAAACCCCTAAAAAAATGGTGCCCTACACAGCAGCTTAGTCTGCCTATCCTTAAGGACAGACCTGAATGAGGCCATACCATGACATAGGTTCATAGGTTCATAGGTTCGTACTAGGCTATCTGCCCTAGGGCATTTATAAGCCTAGCCAGAGTGTGTGTGGCTTTCACCACCCCTTAGGATGAGAATACTATGCCCATTTAGGGTTTAGTTTACTGTGCCTCTGTGTAGTAGTGACACAGAGATGACCCCTGGGGTAAACCTACGATCTCCCATCCACTCGTCAAGATTTCTCTTGAAGAGAGTTAGTGAGGGGCTCTGCCTAACATGGACTGGGATTCTGTTCCAGAGTGTAGGGAGCCTCTGGGTTATGAATCTGTCCCTCCAGCACGTCCTATTTATTTCTGTGTTGAGGTTCAAATCTCTTGCTCTCGTGGCTCTGATGGATTTGGATTTTCTGAGGGGGAGCATGTCCATTAATTCTGGATTGAACATGGCCTTGTACGTCAGGCAGAGATCACCTCTGAGTAGGCGGTATGCGACTGAATAGAGCTGGAGTTTCTTCCACCGGGCAGCATATGACATATGTTTGAGACCCTTTATCCTCTTGGTGAGGAACTTTTGGGGTCTTTCCAACTGCTGCAGGTGTCGGGTAAGATACATCCCAAATGGGGCATTGTACTCAATCATGGGCCTGATAAGAGAAGAGTACAGGGGCACAATGACCTCTCTTGATCTAGATGTGAATCCCTTCATGATAAGGTGGGCAATATAGAAGGTCTTCCTAACCACTTTGGCAATGTGAGTGTCAAATGAGAGGTTACTGTCAACTTGGGTCCCTAGGTCCCTGATTACCTCTTCCATACTTAATGGATTACCACCTATGTGGTAATTTGTGGGTACCTTGTTTTTCCCAAAGGGTATGACTATACATTTTTTGGCGTTCAGCTTAAGGCCATGGCTCTGGCACCAATTATCCGTTTCTATGAGTCCTCTCTGAAGGATGCTTGTGTCCGCTGGAGTATCAATTATGGCGCCCAATTTGCAGTCATCTGCGAACTTTGTCAGCGGCAATCCTCCTATGTTTGCCTGCACCTCGGAAAAATAAATGCCGAACAAGAGGGGTCCCAGGACTGAGCCCTGTGGGACACCGCTTGTGACCGGCTTAGAGTCTGACATGGCTCCAGCAACTCTGACCCTGTGGGTTCTGTCCTTGAGCCAGTTTGCAACCCATCTTGTGACATATGGGTTTACATTTAAGCTGGTGAGTTTGTCTATGATGCCCGAGTGGGGTATTGTGTCGAAGGCTTTTGCAAGGTCAAGGTAGGCTGTGTGAACTGCCTTACCCTCATCAATGGCCTTAGTGACTGTTTCAAAAAAGTAGACCAAGTTCAAAAGGCAGGATCTGCCCTTGACAAAGCCAAATTGGGTAGGATCCAATGTCTTTGTTTATGAGTTCCATAATGATCCTTTCCATAGCTTTGCAGACCAGGCTCGTCAAGCTTATGGGGCGGTAATTTCCAGAGTCCGTGGAAGCACCGCCTTTGTGGAGTGGGACCACTGTTGCCGTATGCCACTCTTTGGGTACGTATCCTGTAGTAAGGCTAAGATTAAACAGCAGCCTTATGTGTGGGTTTAGTTCCTCTTGGAGTTCATGTAGCACACAGCCCGGGACATCGTCCGGTCCCATTGATGCTGTGTTTTTAGCTTTAGAGAGGGCGGCTCTCACCTGGGCATCTGAGATGTTAGGGAGGCTACACTCTGCTGGGATAGATATGGGGGAGGAGAAATTTGCACTGAACCTGTCTGCCAGAATGTTGGCAATGTCTGTGGGTTCAGTGTATTTAGTGTCATTTTGGACTAACTTTGAGCATATCTGGGAGTTTCCACCCAGGTTTCTAACATAGCTAAAGAAGGCCTTGTGATTGTCTTTTGTGTCTTTTGCGATTTTTCTCTCAAAGTTGGCCTTGGATGATTTTATGAGTGTTCGTAGTTTTTTGCTAGTACTGATCAGAGATGCCTTCCCTTTTAGGGATTTTGCTCTGTCATGTAGTAGCTTCTTCCTCCTGTTGTAAAGTTTGTTTATGGCTGGGGTCCACCAGACCAGGCGCCTGCCTTTGGGGGAATGGGTCTTGGTTTTATTTGGGATTGCATGATCCATGCATTCTTGAAGGTGCCCGTAGAAGGCATTTATAAAGGATTCAACAGTGTGGGTTGTGGTTTCCACTGGCCCAGGGGCCTTGAAGGATACCACTTCAGTCTTAAGAAGTGTGAAGTTGGCTTTTGAGAAGTTCTTCACTGTGGTCTTTTGTGCAGGGGGTGGGGGCGGGATGTGGATTTCCAGTGAGATTAATTTATGGTCTGATCTCACCAATGAGGGGTATACTTCCGGTGTGGAGCATTTTGTCCCCATGTTTGTGATGATCAGGTCTAGTATATTATCTCCTCTTGTGGGAATGGTGACTAGTTGTTCCATCGCATTTGAGTTTATGAATTCTAGGAACCTTTGGGTTAGGGTGTTGGGGCTTGAGTAATGTTCCCAGTCTATGTTTGGGTAGTTGAAGTCTCCCAGTATGATGGTATTTTGAGAGACATTCATACTCTCCAGTGTCTTCAGGAAGGCTGTGTGGGGTTCCTGAGTTTGAGAGGGTGGTCTGTAGCATGCTACAAACTGTAGGGCAGTTTTGCCTATGGTTAGTTGCACCTGGATGGTCTCCGATGCTTCGTGCGTTGCCACTAACCTCGAGGTGTGGGTATCTTTGATGAATATGGATACTCCCCCTCCTTTTGTGGTTCGGTCCAAGTTTTGGGGCCGGAAAGCATGATATGAGGTAAAACCTGGTAGTGCTGGGGTGCTCTCAGGAGCCTTGAACCAGGTTTCAGTCACTGCACAGACATCGATGTTCTCCATACTGAGGAGGGCTTCGAGAATGTGCATCTTGAGGTTTAGACTTCTAGCATTGAGCAGCATTACCCTTAGTTTTTTTTCCACTTGTGTTTTCTAGGGAGGTAGGTTTGTCATTTGAGCCTTGCCTAAAAAAGGCACTATGGGGGTGGCAAGAGCCTTGGCCAATATCCGGAAGCCCAGGGGTGACAGGTGCAAGCCATCCCTTGCGAAGCAGCGTGGCTTGTCAAGCATGTCATCCCAAGCAGACAGACACTGGATCCCCTTAGAATGACACCAGTAATTAAGCCAATTGTTAAAACTGATCATTTTGTCTTTGTACTGTGGCATCATGCTTGGTGAGGGTAAGATGCTGCTCAGGGTCAGGGTCCTACCGGCCTGGGCTACATAATCAGAGAGCTCCTCTATGTCTCTTTTCATGTAGTCCAGGGAGGTACGTCTCAGGTCGTTCACACCGGCATGGACAATGACTGAGTCATATTTGTACTTGCTGTGGAGTGACCTGAGTGCTTGTGTTATGTGGCGGATTCTAGCGCCCGACAGGCAGCTTACTGTAACCTTTTCCTTGTTCAGTCTGGTGAGCGGGACGTCAGTGTGTCTGACTATGGAGTCACCTATTACAAGTGTGTCTGGCATGTTGTTTGGCCTTAAGGGCTGTGACTGTTTAGCACACTGACTTTGTGAACTATGTGTTGCATGTGCTATGTCTTGAGGTAGTGGTCGCTTGGGTGTCTGCTTTGGACGCCTCTGTTGTTTTGGTAGATTTTTAATCAGAGCCTCCGAATATGTTTTTGTGTGTTTATGTGTTTGGTTTATTGCTATCAAACAATACATTAAGCTGTCCCTGAGGACATGTTATAGTCATTGTATTACAAATGTATAAATATTATATATATATATATATATATATATATATATATATATATATATATATATATATAATTATCTCATGAAATCATGAAATATCAAACTCTCAAAAGACTGAATGAAAAAAGCAATCATTTAAGAGTGAATCTAAAATAATCAAAAACCGCACAGAATAAAAGTGATTTTTTCATTGAGGCAAGCCCCCTGCACCCTCATAGACCCCCTGCCAATTATATATACTAACTCAGAGACTGCAAAGCAACAAGGTAAGGGCAAATTCCCTTACCCTGTTACACCTCGATATCTTACAAAAACCTGTCAGCAAAAACTCAATAGTGACCAACATTCACTCTTATGAGTGTTTGTATTTTTTAACACCACTTAAAGGTGTTCACTCATATGACTATTCACTTTTCTAGATTACAACCGTATATATACATATATATATATATATATATATATATATATATATATATATATATATATATATATATATATATATATATATGGGTCTACTTTGAAACATCTAAAACCAATAACATCTGAATTGATAACACTGTGACCAGAACATCTAAAACCCACAACATCGAATTTCATAACATCTAACACTACAAATCATAAGAAAATAACATCCCCTCCACATATAATGATACCAAACTACCAAACACACTTTTTACTATGTTTCTGCACACCCGCCCCCCCGTAAATTAAATATGCCAACTCCAAAATCACACTACAGTGGAAAAAAGTTAATTTCCTAACCCCACTGTATCAAGCCCCCCTGCAGAAACATAGGTGTCATTATATGTCGTTATATGTGGAGGGGATGTTATTTTCTTGTGATTTGTACTGTTAGATGTTATGAAATTCAATTTTATGGGTTTTAGATGTTTTGAGTTTTAAATGTTCTGGTCTCAATGTTATGAAATTGGATGTTATGTGTTTTAGATGTTTTGAAGGGGACCTATCTATATATATATATATATATATATATATAAAGTGAGAATATACAGTGAAACTAGCTAGAAAAGTATACAGCAGGCAATAAAAGTGCTATAAATAACTTGTACAAATAAGCAAAAAATGGGATGCTTAATGTTATATATCACAGATCAGTTTGCTCAGTGCCCTTCCTCTGATTAGCTCAGTGTGAAATGGCAGAAACATTACAAGTTAACTTCTTAAGTAAGAGAAAGTTGGAACCTGAAATAACTTTTAAAAAAAGTTCAAAATAACCATTGAGGTGCTTACACCAAGCCGTAGTCCAGATAACCCTAATCAGCCAATGACCATAAACACTTCCCTCTCACTGAAATGCAAGAATGGCTTTGGCTAAACTAAGATGGCCTGGAACATGTGCTCAGACACACAGCCTCTACAAACAAACAACTAGGCACAAAACACAAGCCTGAATATGGACAATGCTACAACTACCCACACTACTTAAGTAGAAAAAAAACTGCAGAAATGTTTATCACAGCAGAAAAGCAGCAGTGAGCCTTTAAATGAAAATTTTAAACAGATAAAGGAGCAGGGAGACTCTAGAGAATGCTTTTAACTGCAAACAAATAAGTTATATGATATATATTTATAAATATATATATATATATATATATATATATATATATATATATATATATATATATATATATATATATATATACGGGTCTACTTCAAAGCATCTAAAACTCATAACATCTAATTTCATAACATTGACCAGCCAGAACATATATATATATATATATATATATATATATATATCTACTTCAAAACATCTAAAACCCATAACATCAAATTTCATAACATCTAACACTACAAATCACAAGAAAATAGCATCCCCTCCACATATTAAATAACACCAAACTAGCAAACACACTGTTTACTATGTTTCTGCACCCCTCCACCCCCCGTAAATTAAATATACCAACTTCAAGATCGTACTACAGTGCGAAAAAGTTAATTTCCTAACCCCTCCGTATCAAGCCCCCCTGCAGAAACGTAGTAAAGTGTGTTTGGTAGTTTCGTGTCATTATATGTGAAGGGGATGCTATTTTCATGTGATGTGTAGTGTTAGATGTTATAAAATTTGATTTTATGGGATTTAGATGTTTTGAAGGGGACCCATATATATATATATATATATATATATATATATATATATATATATATATGTAGATAGATAGATATTATATATATATATAGATAGACAGATATTGGGTGATAAAAATTAATTGGTCATAGGTTCATAAGTTGGTACCTGGGGCCTATACAAGCCCAACCAAAAAGGTAACCTGGCTTTTGCCACCCAAGAAAATAATTTTCCTGTGCCAATGTTGAGCAGAGCCACAGAGGTGGTCTCCGGGGTGAATTTCCTATTTCCCATCCAATCATCAAGATTTTTCTTGAAGAGTGCTAATGAGGAGCTTTGTTTGATATAGATAGGTAGTTTATTCCAGAGTATGGGAAGTCTCTGGGACAGGAATCTATCCCTCCAGCATGTTCTGTTTATTGTTGTGACAAGGTTTAGGTCCCTAAAGAGTGTAGCTCGGAGGGATTGGGATTTCTTTAAGTGAAGCATGTCCAACAGCTCTGGGTTTGACATAGCTTTGTATGTTAGGCAGAGATCACCTCTGAGTAGGCGATATGCGATGGAGTAAAGCTGTAGTTTTTTGAGACGGTCTGTGTAGGGCATCTGTTTGAGGCTGGTAATCCTCTTTGTGAGGTATTTCTGTGGCCTTTTCAGTTGTTGTAGATGTCTTGTGAGGTACATACCAAAAGGGGCGTTGTACTCTATAATGGGTCTAATGAGTGATGAGTAGAGGGGAACAATTACCTCTTTTTTTCTGGATGAGAAACCTTTTGTGATGAGGTAGAAGGATTTCCTGACTACTGTGGCGATGTGATTATCAAAGGAGAGGCTACTGTCCACCTCTGTCCCAAGGTCTCTTATCACACTTTTGGTGTTAAGTATACTACCGCCTATGTTGTAGTTCATGGGTACAGAGTTTTTACCAAAGGGGATGACAATGCACTTTTTGGCATTGAGCTTGAGGCCATGGCTTTGACACCAGGCATCTGTCTCAGTGAGGCCCTTTCGTAGGATGTCCACATCATTAGGAGTTTCGATTATGGCTCCTAGTTTGCAGTCATCTGCGAACTTCGTTAGCCAAAGACCTTCTGTGTTAGCATGTACTTCAGAGAAGTAGATACCAAACAGGAGAGGACCCAGGACTGAACCCTGTGGTACTCCACTTGTCACTGGTCTGAAGTCGGATTTGGAGTTTGCTACTTTCACAGTGTGTGTTCTGTCAGTGAGCCAGTTGGCAACCCATCTTGTGACATAGGGATTTATACCTAGTTTAGTGAGTTTATCTATAATTCCAGAGTGGGGGATGGTGTCGAAAGCCTTGGCGAGATCTAGATAGGCTCTGTGAACCACCTTACTCTTTGAAGTGTAGTAAACTTTTATTTTGAAACAGAAAGGTAATGTAATGTGCATCTGAAACACTTCAGGTAGAGATCTCATTTCTTTGTGATATTTGTATAATTCCTTATTAATCTGCAAGGAGAGGGCTGGAAATTACAGGAGAAAACTGTCAAAGCAGCCAAGTTATTAGGAGCAAATAACTAGACAGGTAAAAGTAAGAGAATGGGAAGAGGAGAAGAAGACATTTGGGCTGCAGGTTCGGGACTGCCTTCCCTATCAGGGAAAGAGAAAGGGATTGGAGAATCCCAAGGGAAAGACCTGCTCTGATAGAGTTTGTAGTTTAAGTTAAAAAAGGAGCTGTTGTTATAAAAGGATAATTAGTAAATAAATAGTGTATGGTAACTATAGGAATCAATCAAAGGAATTTAGAAAGCATTGGGAGGAGATACTAGATAAGCAAATCACAAAGGAACAAATGAGGACATATGCATGGCTCACACATATGCAACAAGGTCTAGAAGGTTTGTGATTTTTGCTCGAAAGTGTTTGCAAACATACCTCTCAACTGTACAGATTTTCACAGGATGTCCAGATTTTTTACTGAATATTTATGGTCTGTTTTTCATAAAACTGTGGTTTTCTGGCCAATTAATGGTAAATCATTAAAGACTGAGGTTAGAAAATAATGACTCAGATTTGCTTTTCACACTTCATACCGTTCAGAAAATTCTTGCTAATGCAAAACCCGTTATTCTGTCAACTTTCTAAGTTTTTAAGAGCAACATTTAAAAAGTAGCCCTATTTGGAGGCCTTTGTCCCAATTTTATGTATGGCTTTGTTCAGATTTCTTTCTCCAAAAGGTTAAGGGGTATCAAGCGAATGACCTTTCTAAGCACTTAAAATTCTTAAACATAAGAAGGGACAGCAGGATAGACACTGACACAGTTAAATGAAGAAAGGGTACTTTTTAGGCACAGAAAGATGCATTGGATTACACTCCGCGATCTTGCTAAGTAGTTACACACAATGACAAAGACAGAAATACTTGATCAAAACTTGCTATCAAGATTTAAGAACCTTATTACCCAACCCTTCAAAAAAAAAACACTTTAATAAGCTTTCTAAAAAACAAGCTCTCCAGTCCTCTGCTTCTAGACTTCAAGAGATAGTTAGTACCCCCTCCAACTTTATTTCTCAATAGATTAGTCTTTGGACAGGACTACACCTCCTGAAAAATGTTTTCCATCAATGCACTGTACAAATGCAGTTCATAACACATTCAAATAGGCTAGGATATCCTGTTCTTAATAAGCTACTTAATTTTCAAACTCAGTCTTATTAGAGACGCTATCCCTTACAGTTTTAGGCAAGGGTTATTCTGCTTCAAAAAAAAATCCATAAAGGATTATTAATTTTAGAGCAATAACCAATCTGTGCCCTCCAGCAAAAGTCATCAGATATTTTCTATACGTCTGTTTGAATATGTAGTTGAATGCTGCAGCCATTCCCCATGACACCATGGGTTTAGGCCTCATTTTACGACTGCGATAGCTCAGGTCTGGACTGTGTTGTTGGTCAGATATATGACAAGATGGAGAAAGACTTATTACTGGATCTCTGTTTCTCAACATTAATATGGCCTTGGAAATGGAAAACCACAGTCTGTTATCAGGGAGGAGGTTATAGCTTCATACATTGTTACTAGGCTAATGACCGGAGCGGGGGAGGGGGGCTTTCTAAGTCTAGACAAGTTTTCCCAAAAGAATAATGATGTCCTGTATCCAAATATGACATTGAGGGTCAGGCATTTATAAATGTCCTCTGTCTGTAAGGACATTTGTGCCAGGTCTGGTGTAAATTTTCCCTAAATAACTGCTAGGGAACCGTCGTAAGCTTCCCTGCTTCTTGGAGCGCAACACAGTTGCACACTGCTGCCCAGAGAGTAACCCAGCTGTACTTTTTGAGGTGCTGGCACAGGCTTCTACCCCTAACACTCCCATAAGATTAGCTGATCTTACTAGTTCTACAACATAACCTAGTTCATCTAGCCCACCCTCCACCGCTTATTACAGAATACGCCTGGCATAATGGAAGGTCAGTTTCCCACTGTTTCTTCAGCCAGCTTGATTGACATGGGCATCCTGAGGCAATGTAGCAATTGCCTCATGTACACAGACAAACTACTACTCCTAAACCATGCAATACAATATTTATCTATACTATGAATCTGGAATCAATGCTCTGTCCCTCATGTAACAACAAACCAAATACCAGTCAAATTGTATCAATCCACCACCACCTCCCACACACAACAAGCACACAACACATAAACCCACATACGTTAATGCACTCACTAGAAATATACCAAAAGAGCAAAGACCTCCCAAGCGTAAACCTTCTGCACACAATACTGTCCCAACAGCACCCACTACACATAATAACACATGCTTCAGTGTCTCACCCAATAAGCCCCTAAAGCAAAACATCTGAACCAAATGTCTTGGCCATAGGCACCTCCATAGTGAGACACACAAATGTCCCCCTCACTAGGCTGGACAAGGAGAAGGTCACGGTCAGCTGCCTGTCTGGTGCCAGGATCAGCCAAATCACGTACACACTCAAGCCTCTCAACAACAAGTATTGTTATGACTCTGTCATTGTCCATGTTGGCGTGAATGACTTGAGATGTACCTTACTAGACTATATGAAGAGAGACATGATGGAGTTTTCAGATTATGGGTCCCAGACAGGTATATCCATAGGCCTAAGCAACATCCTTCCATCACCAAGTATAATGCCACAATACAAACAAAAAATGACTGACTTCAAGAATTGGGTTAGCTTCTGGTGTCAATCCAGGGAGGATCCATTATCTGACAACCTGAAGGCAACAGACCATGCTGCTTTGCAGAGATGGGTTTCACCTGTTGACTCTAGGATTTAGATTGCTGGCAAAGGTACTTGCCTCCCCCATAGTGAAAACAAAATTCCCGACATAAAAATATCCTCCAGAAACAAACTCAGGATTATGCTGTTTAATGCTAG
Organism: Protopterus annectens; assembly: GCF_019279795.1. Taxonomy (NCBI): domain Eukaryota; kingdom Metazoa; phylum Chordata; order Ceratodontiformes; family Protopteridae; genus Protopterus; species Protopterus annectens. The sequence continues at coordinate 38,950,170 of NC_056741.1, forward strand.
GAGTCTAAATCAGAAACTGCATTCATTGAAGCACTTCTCACCCTGGAAGATGCTGATGTGTGTTCAGTCACAGAGACATGGTTCAAGGCCTCAGAGAGTACCCCAGCCATGCAGGACTACAATGCCTTCCACACGTTCAGACCACACAATGAACATGAAAAAAGACAATGGAGGAGGGGTATCCATCTTCATTAAAGACATATACATGTCTAGACTGGTTAAACAGTACGACTCCCTAGAGTTACTCCAAATCCAACTAACTGTATTAAAGACCCCCCTCCACATCATGGTTAGTTATAGGTCCCCCACCATGAACCACGAAAATCACAAAGCATTCATTAGCTATGTCCGAAATATAAAAGGGAAGGCCCAGTTTTGTGCCAGACTAGCTGTGGATGGTACCACTTAAACTGAACCTGAGGACATCACCAACTTGCTAGCAGACAGGTTTGGTGAAAACCTCACCCCCCCCTGTCCCCACCAATCATACCCTATAACACACCTGTCACCAGTCCTCTGCCTAGTATCTCCAGACAAGAGGTCATAGCTGCACTCTCCAAGGCCAAAAACACAGCCTCTATGGGACAAGTCACCATCCCAGGCTGCCTATTAAATGGTCTAAAACAGGACTTAGTGGAACTGCTAAGCACTCTGTTCAATCTTAGTCTAAGCACTGGCTTTAAATAGCAACTGTAATCCCCTTGCATAAACGTGGTCCCTCAACTGACCTCGGGAACTATAAACCCGTAAGCCTAACCAGCCTTATCTGCAAGGCCATGGAGAGAATCATCATGGATCTTATCAACAAGGATATAGGTGACCTTCAAACTCCTGACCTGACCTAGTTTGGCTTAGTTAAGGGTAGATATGGCCTGCTAAACCTGGTGGACTTCTTTGAGAATGTCACCAAGGCCCTGGATGAAGGCAAAACAGTTCACGCTGCCTATCTCGACCTAGATAAGGCCTCTGACACAATCCCTCACTCAGGCATCATTGAGAAACTCATCCAGCTGGGGTTTAGCCCTCATGTCACTAGATGGGTTGCCAACTGGCTCACAAACAGAGAACATACATTCAAAATTAGGGATGCCAACTCTTCTAACAGATCTGTTACCAGTGGTGTTCCACAGGAATCTGTGCTTGGCCCCCTACTGTTTGGTATATATTTTTCAGAAGACCAGGTGAAAACAGGTGCCCTGTGGCTTACCAAGCTTGCTGATGACTACAAACTGGGTGCAATCATTGAATCCTCTAAAGATGTCAGCATACTATAAAACGGACTTACACAAATGATTGGTGTCAAAGCCATAGACTTAAACTAAATGCAAAAAAATGCATTATCATCCCCTTCAGTAAAGAACCCCCCCCCCCTGCTAATTACAACATTTATAATTTTCCCTAAAGTTCAAACCCAGTGGTGAGAGATTTAGGAACGCAAGTTGATAGCAGCCTTAATTTTGATCATCAGGTATCCACAGTAGTAAGGAAGGCCTTCTATGCTGCACACCTCATAAGCAAGGGTATAACATCCAAAGCTAAGGCCATTATAACACCCATGTACTAGGCTCTCATCTGACCAATAATACAGTACAGTGCTCCCTTCTGCATGTACCTCACCAGACATCTGCAGCAACTGGAGAGACCTCAGAGTGTTCTCACCAAGAAAATTCAGGGCCTACAACCCATGGCCTACACGGATACACTGATGGCCCTATCACTTTACTCAGTATCGTATAGACTGCTTAGAGGTGACTTGCGCCTAGAATACAGAGCAGTCTCAGGCCCTGCCCTGATGAAGCTGCTGCACATCCACAAATCCAATGGGACAAGATTCGCTTGCTCTAGGGATCTTAACCTAGCCTATGATATTAACAGGACATGCTGGAGAGACAAATGTCTCCCAGAGGTTGCCACTCCTCTGGAACAAACTCCAAATTCATGTAAAACAAAGCTCTACAATGACCCTGTCTAAGTGTAACATGGACAATTGGATGGGAAACTGTAAATTTACACCTGGGGTTCTACCTATGTCCCTCTTAGGGGCAGCCGGTGCTGATCTTAGATTTGTGTGCAAACATAGACTATATATCTTGGTCCATAAGGGAACAAGGGTATAATATGATTAGGCCTGTAGAGGCCTTAGGGACAACAGCCTAGTAACCTCCTATAATCCTATGATCCTATCTTTCTATTCCCCATTCGCTGGCCTAGGTTGTGCTTAAACTGTGTGATAGACGAACTCAGCTTCACATGAAAGGAAAGCCTGTTCCATAGGAGGGACAGTCTCTGGGACACAGATCTGTCTGTCCACCATCTTCTGTTAAGTCACAGCCAAAATTCAGGTCCTTAGACTTTGCATTTCTGGTACTGTTTGACTTATGAATATGCAGTAGATTTGTAAGTGTGGGATTTGCGGATGCCTTTTAAGAGAGGCATAGCCCACCCCTCAGCAATCTATAGGAGACTGAGTAGAGGGAAAGGCTTTAAGATGTTATGAGTAAGGCAGGTTTATTATGCATTGTATTCTCTTATCTTTCTTGCCTTTTAAGATTCCTTCTGGCCTTTAATGCTCCTCAAGACAGAATCTTTAAAGCAGAGTCCCCAAGGTTAAGACATTGGACCCCTACTGTAAAATAAGCAACACTGTACAACAACAACAACAACAAAAGTTTAGCCAGAGAAACATGCAGTTAGAAGGAAACACACACAAGATGCAGCTTTTAAATTATTTTGCTAAACATAGCCCCAGGTAATGCCAAAAAATGGAAGCTTATATGTCTACTCCCTCCATGCATTTCCATTAGCCCTACATTACATACCTCCCTTTAAACTTTACCTAGTGGTAGTAAAAAAATAGCTATGCTATGACTTGACAAGTGCGCATGTGTTTCTTTATTTACATATGTACATATCCATGTTATGTATTTCCATTGGTTAACTAGGATACCCCAACTGAGCTAAATTTGTCCCATTTTTAGTACAGGACCAGAGAGAGAAAAGCTCCATAGTATAATGAATAAAATTAAATATATACCAAAAGTCAAAGATTTAGACAGATAATGCCAATGAAAGCATAAAATACAGTTCCAAAAATAGAATTTTTTAATCATTTATGACAAAACTAGTCAATAACAACAGACTATTTTATACATCCCTCTCTATATATAAGTTGTAAATTAAGTTGAATATCTTTAAAGTCGACGTCTGTTTTGATGATTTACTTTGGTCGACAAAACAGATGGCTGACAGGTGTTTGAGACTATAACATTACTGGGGTGGGAGAATATGTTCTTCCCCATTATTATGCAATCTTAGAGGTAGAATATATAATTAGCAGGGCGTGTCAGGAGGCAGTAAACATTGTTTAACTGTTGCACATACTGAGATTATGTCTCGGAGCATTCACAATTAAATGTCAACATTATTTTTTTCAATTTCTTTTGTGTCAGCTTTAGCAATATCAACATTTGTGCATTTAGATTATTTTTAGTAGACCCAGACAGATAAATAGATAGACGGGCACACTGGATTAAGTCCAAACAAAAAATAAATAAATAAATGGCAAGTCAGGGCAAAGTCACTGGATTAGGTATTCACAGATGTGTGTAAGACAAGAATAGTTCTAGAATATACAATATTAGTTAAGGCAGTAATAAAAAAGAAAGACATCGTTATTTGTGGGCCAAAGAATGAAGACGGCTAAATGGAGAGGTTAGAATGTATTCCAATATCATTTTGATTAATTTTACAATAGCAGATTTAGTAAACTGGTATTAATAATGTATGAGAAGCTTAGGCACAGGAAACCCCAAGGGTGAGTGAAATATTTTTTAATTTAGTTCAAAATGCTGTGGTGTGTTGCTTGGTTCTTAATTCTGTAGGTAGTAAGCTCCACAACCTTATTACATAAAACATAACCACAAAGAATTCAGTTTGAGTGTGTGCGTGTAGGTAAATACATACATGTTCAACATTGTTAGTAAAATATATGTATTCTAATACATAAATTAAAATTCATGTTAATTTAAGTTATTGGTCTAAATACTGTACAATAAAACCAACTGAGAGATTACTAAAACAATGCATATGCTGTTCATAACAAAGATAATAAAAAATATGGAATTAAATGGTATCATATAAGAACAATGCAAAATTGAGCTTATATATTTAGAATGTTGAATACTTTTATGTGGTGTCATCCAGATATATTTTTTTTTTTTTGACCCTATGTATATTTTGAAATTTACATTTCTTCTCTATCTGTATGTGTTGTGTAGAAGTTAATTATTTGTTGCTCAGTTACAGAACACATCTGAAGATTTTGTTTTCTCACCTCTTCATTTATAACTGGGACAGTTTCTTGTATCATGTTTTTGAGAGTGGTTCATCGTCTTCTGCTTGATGTGTGCTTTTTTTGGCAGGGAGGGTGGTGGCAGTATGAAGTAGCATCTGAAACAGATTGCAAGGTTTTCTTGACAGTTGGGATGTAGAGATGTTTCTGACATAGCGTGCTATTGACATTGTTTATTTTGTTACCAGTCCAGCGTAGTTTTGGATTGTTGCCACCTTTGCTCATAAAGTATCGTTAGTGTCAATTGTTTCTGGTCCATTTTTACATATTTTAAGTAGTACAAAGATAACATACTTACAACAAATTGATTCACAATTGTACTTTTAGATGTATTTGTTTAGAAGTGATTGTATTTTTCTTCTTGCCCAGCAGAAGAGGAACAGATCTTATGTGAGAAATGTTTGAAATCACTTGGTGTAGCTGTTTAGGGTACAGAAGTGGTCTTCTTTGTCTTCAGACATCAATCCACTGTGGTGTTTGTTTGTTTGCTTGCTTTGTGTACTGATTTGTGGTGTTTAGATTCTTAATTGTACACCTTTGTTAAATATCAGTGTGTTTGGTACCATTACTACTTAAAATATGTCACTTATAAAGTTTTTTATTTCTCCACCTCCTCACCTGACCATTTAGAATTGTATCTCAAAACTGGACTTTTTCAGCGGTCCAGGTAGTCTTAATACAGATTCACCCACAATTTTAAAGTGCTACTGGTTATTCTAAGCTTGAAATTTTTAGCACATTTATCTTTTTCTTTATGTAGCCATTCCTGTAGAATATATGTATATATATTTTTTCAAGATGATTAATTTAAACCCAATTCAAGATATTTAATTTTAATATATTGTAACATTTATTATAATTTTACCATATTTTATTTTATGCGCATTATAGTTTTACCACTTTTTTGATTTGTCTGTCAATGACAATGTTATTAACTTACTTTTTCATTCTGAAAAATAATTATTAAGCACCTTACATAAATAAATTGTAATGACATAACTTCTGAAATTATCATCTGTATAACCATCTTTTACGTCCTAATGTCATTAAGAATTGTGAACAGGTTCTAAGATTGCTACTAGATGATAAATTAGTTAAAACCTATGTGCTCTTAAAGGCTGCCACAAGGGTAACTGAAAGCTTTAAAGGTGATGTAAATACAAATGATGATTTATTAGTGTGGAGTCAGAACAAACACAGCACAACAAGAAAGCAATACAGCTGACATTAAGTTGAGTAAAACAAGAGTGACAAGTCTGAAGTACAAGGGTCATAGTCTTAACATTAGAGGGACTGAAGCCTGATACAGGCAAATTCAAAATAATTACGTCGATGCCAGTGCCAGAAGGTAAGCAACTACTGCAGAAATTTGCAGGACTGATGTAGTATCTTGCAAATTTCATAGCTAATATGTCTGAGACAACTATGCATCTAAGAAAGCTGTCAGAGCAATTATGAACAAGAAAAAAGTTTTGAAGTGCACAAGAAACTAGTTAAAAAAGGAACCCACGTTAAAATACATTGGTGTGAATATAACAGTTTGACTGCAGGTGGATGCCATTTAGAATGATCCAGAAGATGTGATTCTACAAGTAAACAGACCATTTGTCTATGGGTCAAGAACATTTAAGAATTTACAAAAGCGATAACACTTACATAAAACAGAAGTTGCTAGCATTACTTTAAGGATGCAAGGAATTCCAAGAATACATGTGTGATAAAGATCTTCAAGCTCAAACCATAAACCTTGCAAAGCATATTAAGAAAGTCTTTCTACAATGCACTTCCTTGGTAGTATAGAATGTTACTGTATGTATACAGTAAAGTATTATCTGTGAAATACAGACTAGCCAGGAACATTTGGGATGCATGGCTATGCTTAAAAAGGCCCTTATGGTCGTTAGCCTAGTAAACACCTATGAACCTATGAACCTAAAATCACAGATATGCTTAGCAGAGCATGCATACACAATACCTCATTAAGGCTACTATCTGTTAATGAGATGCTTCCTGTAGGCCTTCAGTTGCCTACTGCATAACTCTAAACAATTACCTTGGCCAAACAGTGCATCTGGACTGTCTGAAAAGGTTCATTTGGATCAGTACTCTACCCAGCAGTTAACAAAATAAAAAAGAGAAAAAATAAAGAAATTTCAGAGGTATAATAAAACTGCCTCAGAAATGCAGTTAGTAAAAGAAACTGAAATAAGTTCATAGGTTCATAGGTAGGTACTAGGCTATCAGCCCAAGGGCCTAAGTAAGCCTAGCCAACTAGGTTCCCTGGCTTACGCCACCCAAGAAAGTTAATTTCCTGTGCCCCTGTCGAGCAGAGCCACAGAAGTGATCCCTATCTCCCATCCACTCATCAAGATTTTTCTTGAAGAGTGCTAATGAGGAACTTTGCTTGACATAGATGGGTAGCTTTTTCCAGAGTATGAGAAGTCTCTGGGACACGAATCTATCCCTCCAGCATGTCCTGTTTATTGTGGTGACAAGGTTTAGGTCCCTAGAGAGTGTAGTTCAGAGGGATTGGGATTTCTTTAAGTGGAGCATGTTCAACAGCTCTGGGGTCGACATAGCTTTATATGTTAGGCAGAGATCACCTCGGAGTAAGCAATATGCTACTGAGTAAAGCTGGAGTTTTTTGAGATGGTCAGTGTAGGGCATCTGTTTGAGGCCAGTAATCATCTTTGTGAGGTATTTCTGTGACTTTTCCCGCTGCTGCAGATGTCTTGTGAGGTACATTACAAAAGGGGCGTTGTACTCTATAATGGGTATAATGAGTGTTGAGTAGAGGGGAACAATGACTTCCTTTTTCCTGGATGAGAACCCTTTTGTGATGAGGTGTGCCATGTAGAAGGATCTTCTGACTACTGTGACAATGTGATTATCAAAGGAGAGACTACTGTCCACCTGGGTCCCAAGGTCTCTTATCACACATTCGGTGTTAAGTAGACTTCTGTCTTTGTGGTGGTTCATGGGTACAAAGTTTTTACCAAAGGGGATGACAACGCACTTTTTGGCATTGAGCTTGAGGCCATGGCTCTGACACCAGGCATCTGTCTCAGTGAGGCCCTTCTGTAGGATATCCACATAATTTGGGGACAGGGTTGCCAGACGTCCCTATTTGGGCAAGACTGTCCTGAGATCAGCAGCCTGATCCCGAGTCCCGCCCTGCTGGTTTAAATCCCGGGCAGCCTCCGCTTTGTTTCATTTTTTGATTGGCCCATATACCGGCATACTGGCCAATCAAAAATCGCTAAACACGGAGCTTCTTGTGTTTAATGCGGAAGTTCTGCATTAAACGAAGCTCCGTGTTTAGAGATTTTTGATTGGCCCGTATGCCGGTATACAGGCCAATCAAAATATCGCAAAACAGAGCTACTTCTGTTTAATGTGGAACATCGCAGTTCCGCATTAAACAGAAGTAGCTCTGTTTTGCGATGTTTTGATTGGCCCATATACCAGCATACGGGTCAATCAAAACATCGCAAAACAGAGCTACTTCTGTTTAATGCGTAACATTGCAGTTCCGCATTAAACAGAAGTTGCTCCGTGTTTAGCGATTTTTGATTGGCCCATATACCAGTATACATCGCAAAACAGAGCTACTTCTGTGTAATGCGGAACTGCAATGTTTCGCATTAAACAGAAGTAGGTCTGTGTTTATTTATTTTTGATTGGCCTGGGCCAATCAAATAAAAAATAAACACAGACCTACTTCTGTTTAATGCGGAACTCAAGTGTTCTGCATTAAAGATGTGGAAGACCTTTTTTTTTTTAGTCTTCACTTACTCGGAAATCTGGAAACCCTGTTTGGGGACTCAACTATGGCTCCTAGTTTGTAGTCATCTGCAAACTTCGTTAGCCAAAGGCCATCTGTGTTAGCCTGTACTTTAGAGAAGTAGATACCAAACAGGAGAGGTCCCAGGACTAAACCCTGTGGTACTCCACTTGTCACTAGTTTAAAGTTAGATTTGGAGTCTGCAACTTTTACAGTCTGGGTTCTGTCAGTGAGCGAATTGGCAACCCATCTTGTGATGTAGGGATTTATACCTAGTTTATTGAGTTTAGCTATAATTCCAGAATGGGGGATGGTGTCAAAAGCCTTGGCAAGGTCAAGATAGGCTGTGTGAACCACCTTATCCTCCTCTACAGCTTTGGTGACTGCCTCAAAGAAGTCGATTAGTTTCATGAGACATGATCTGCCTTTCACAAACCCAAACTGGGTGGGGTCCAGAGTTTGGAGGTTACTAATGTCTTTGTTTGTGAGTTCCATGATGATATGTTCCATGGCCTTACAGACCAGGCTCATCAGGCTAATAGGGCAATAGTTCCCAGGATCAGTGGTGGCTCCCCCTTTGTGGAGTGGGATAACTGTTGCTGTGCACTATTCAGTGGGCACAAAGCCTGATGTGAGGCTATGCTTGAACATGGTGCTTAAGTGGTGAGCCAGTTTGTTCTGAAGTTTTTGTAAAATGCAGCCTGGGATGTTGTCCAGTCCCATGGATGCTGTGTTTTTGGCTTTAGAGACTGCAGCTTTTACCTGCATAATTGTGATTACAGGGACTCTGCATTCTTCCTGTATAGATATGGGCCCTTTATGGAGTGAGGGAGGGGGGCAAAGTTAGCACTGAACCTATCTGCCAGGATGTTGGCAATATCAGTTGGTTCTGTAATTTTCATGCCGTTGTGCTGTAACTCAGAGCAGATCTGGGTGTTGCCATTGAGATTCTTGACATAGCTATAGAACGCTTTGTGGTTGCCCCTAGAATCAGTGGTGATTTGGATTTTGCAGCTAGCTTTGGAGGATCGTATAAGGGATCTCAGCTTCTTACTGAGGCTGACCAGGGAGCTCCTCCACACATGGGACTTTACTCTCTTTTGCAACAGTTTCTTCCTTCTGTTGTACAGTTTGTTTATGGCAGGGGACCACCAGATTGGCTTCCTGTTTTTGGAGGATAGCGTCTTGGTTCTGTTTGGGATAGCACAATCCATGCACTTGTCATCATCATCATCATCCTCTTTTTCCCATTTACATGGGGTCAGGGTATCGTATTAACTGTCACCAACTCTCTCTATTCAGTGCCACTCTCCTGCCTTCTTCAAAACTCATGCCTGACTGTCGCAGATCTTCTTTCACACAATCCATCCACCTCTTTGCTAGATGCCCTCGCTTCCTCTTACCTTCTTCCTGTCTGTCCCAAATCTCCCTCACCAGATTGTCTTCTGCTTTTCTACACATGTGCCCATACCATTGTAATCTGTTTTCTTTGATCTTTTCTGTAATTGGAGATACTTTGGCTTCTGCTCATATGTCCTCATTTCTTCACCTGTTCCGCAGTGTGCATCCTACCACCTTTCTCAGGCACTTCATTTCCATCACCTCTAGCTTCTTCAACTGTTCTGCCTTTACTGCCCAGGTTTCTGTACCATACAGTAGTACTGGTCACACCACTGTCTTGTACACCTTAAATTTCAGCTTCTTTGGCATTCTTCTGTCATATACTACACCTGATACTCTATGCCAGTTGGCTGCAGCCCCCTTGATTCTAGCTTTGACCTCTTCAATCAGACTACCCTTCTCCTCAACCACCCCTCCCAGATACTTGAAGCTGTTTACCTGTTCCACTATCTTCCCATCTATCTCTATTCTCAGCTTCTTCTGATTCCCCCAATCTGCTGCCATTACCACTGTCTTATCTGTGCTTAGTTTCATCCCATGTGCCTTCAGATTTGCATTCCATTCTCCTATCCTTTGCTGAAGTTCTAGATCAGAGTCTGCCTGTACTGCCACATCGTCTGCATACAGCAGCTTTGTTGCTCTGTCCCCTCCAACCTGTTTGCTGATGTAGTCCATTACCAGTATGAACAGCAGTGGGCTCAGAGCTGAAACCTGGTGTACACCCACTCCCACTGGGAACCCCTCAGTGAGGCCAAATACTGTTCGTACTTGAGTCACTGGGTCCTTGTACATAGCCTGTACTAATTCTAACAATGTTTCTGGGACTTCAAACCACCGCAGTACTGCCCATATCAGCTTTCTTTGGACCTTGTCATATGCTTTCTCCAAGTCTAGGAAAGCCCAGTTTGACTCTCTGCTCTTCTCTAGTTTCTTCTCAAGTATTTGTCTCAATGCAAACATTGGCTCAATTGTGCTGCATCCTGATCTGAATCTGAACTGTTCATCTCCCATCTTACATTCTACTATTCTGCGTATCCGTTTATCAATCACCCTCTCCAGAACTTTCATGCAATGTGGTAGGAGTTTGATGCCTCTGTACTGTCCACAGTTGTGGATGTTGTGTAAGTGCTTATAGAGAGCATTTGTGTAGGATTCAGCAGTCATAACTGTATTGTCCATCTGCATGGGTGTCATGAAGTTCGGCACTTCTGTCTTAAGAAGCATGAAGTTAGCTTTGGAGAAATATTTTACCATGGCTTCCTTAATGGGGGTGGGGGCGGGATGTGGCTATCTAGAGTGATTAGCTTATGGTCGGATCTGACCAACAAAGAGTTGACTTCAGGTGTGGAACACCGGTCACTCATGTTGGTAACGACTAGGTCTAGGATATTGTTGCCCTTGGTGGGGGTGTGCATAAGTCGATCCAAGGCATTGGAATTTATGAATTCCAGAAAATGTTGAGTAAAAGAGTTGGTACATGAGTAGTTTTCCCAGTTAATTGTGGGGTAGTTGAAATCACCCATTATTAGGGTGTTGGGTTGTACCCTAAAATTTTCCAGTGTAGCAAGAAAAGAGCAGTGGGAATCCTGGGGCATGATGGTGGATCTGTAACAACTACAATTTGAATTGCGGTCTTCCCCAGACTTAGTTGCACTTGGATATGCTTGAATGCATTATGCTGAGCAACTAGCTTGGAGATGTGGACATCCTTAATGAATATGGACATACTTCTGCCTTTAGTGTTTTGGCCCGGGTTAGGTGGCCGAAATGTGTGGTATGAATTATAGCCTGGTAATGCAGGGGTGCTTTCTGGAGCTTTGAACTAGGTCTCTGTCACTGCACAGATGTTGATGTTCTCCATTTTAAGGAGTGCCTCGAGTGAGTGCATTTTGAGGTTTAGACTTCTAGCATTGAGTAGCATTACCCTCAGATTTTGCTTGCTTGTACCTGTTACGGTGGTGAATTTGTCATTTGAACCTTGCCTAAAAAAGCCACTATGGGGGTGGCAAGAGCCTTTGCAGTATCCAGAATCCCAAGGGCGACAGGTACAGGCCCTCTCTGGCAAAGCATTGTGGTCTGTAAATCATGTCACCCCAGGCAGACAGATACTGGATTCCCTTAAAATGACACCAGAAGCTTAGCCAATTGTTGAAGTCAATCATTTTGTCCTTGTACTGTGGTATAATTCTGGGTGATGGCAGGATGCTACTCAGGGCTAGGGTCATACCTGCCTGGGCTACAAGATCGGAGAGCTCCCCCATGTCTCTTTTCATGTAGTCCAGGGAGGTACGTCTCAGGTCATTCACACCAACATAGACAAAGACAGAGTCATATTTGTACTTGTTGTGGAGTTACCTGAGTGCATGCATTATGTGGCGGATCCTGGCACCCGACAGGCAGCTGACAGTAACTTTCTCCTTGTTTAGCCTGGTGAGTGGAACATCAGTGTGCCTGACTATAGAGTCACCTATGACTAGAGTGTTAGGTACATTATGCCTTATGTGCTGTAGTTGAGTGGCACACTGAGTTTGTGGGATATGTGTCATTTGGCTTGTGTTGGGAGGTGGAGGTTGCTTGCATTTCTGCTTTGGAGGTCTCAGTTGTTTGGGCAGATTTTTATTGAGAGCCTCCACGAATGTAGGTATGTGTTTTGAGCTTCTATGTGTGTGTTTTGGTGGTGTAGGTTTTGAGGGACTATGTGATGAGTGTGGTGAGGTGCAAGTATTTACCTTCTCCTCTTGACTGTCTAGTCTAGTCTTCAGTGAAGAGAGCTTTGCTTCTAGTTTGGCTATATAAGTGCATGTCTTACAGGTTGTAGTATTGGGTGGTAGGAGGAGAGGGTTGTCTGTGTACATGAGGCAATTGCTGCATTGCCCCAAGATGCCCAGATTCATCAGGTAGACAGGAGAAAACACCGGGAGCTGACCTTTAGACATGCCTGGATAGTTGCTTATTTATTAAGTACTAAAAACTATTTTCCTCTAGACAAATGAGGAAAGTTGAGTGCTGTAGTAATTTGTAGCTTATTTACTGCTTATAACAAGTTCTGAACAAGTGCTGACCTTAAAGAAACAGATTTGAGTGGTAAAACTAAAAAGCTGGCTAGTTGTAAAGGAAAATTTGAAGAGCAGACTTTATGGCACCAGGAATAGTTTAACCCTAGTTAAGCGGGGGGGGGGGGCTCAGGAGCTTACAAACAGTCCTGGATACAGAAAATCTGTATCTGAACTAGACTTGTTACAGGAATGGGGGGAAACAAGCTTAGAATTTTTTTTCAGTAAAGCGGAAATGGATAAAGCTGGAACAGAAGTTAATTCAAGGTTAAGAATCTGAGTGGGTTGGCCTTCTAAAATGTTCTCTCTCTATTAGATTGAATGAACTAATGACACTAGGCTGAGAGGAATGTCCCAGATCAAATATACAGTATGGACGGGCAGCTGCAAAGCCACCAAGTATAAGAACACCACAACAATGGGGGGGTGGAAAACTAAAACTATTACAGCTACTAGCTGTAGCCACTAAATGAAAGTTTTAAACAGCTCAAGGAGCAAGCAGACTCTAGAGAATGCTTTTAACTGCAAACAGACTAGACTAGAACACAAAAACCTCAAAAAATCAAAAGTGTACAGAAAAGCACAGATAGAGCACTCACAAACAGAAAATACAACTCGCAGTATAAAAAAGCAGTTTACAGTTAAGAAATTCAGTAAATATGCAATTAGAGTAATGAAACAGTATCTAGCAATGAAAAATACAGTTAAAACAGTTTAAAACAGTACATAAATGCAGTGAAACAGTAAATAAACTTTATAACAGTGCAAAATGTAGTAGATTAACTGTATAGCACAATTATAAGCATTACAGAAGTGCAATTCAATGAAATAAGTATAAGAAATAACGTATCCTGCTCTTGAAATCTTAAGGAATTTCTGCTTAGTTTCAGTAATGAATTATCATCCACAGCCTGATAAATACAAGCACAACCTTTTCCAGGCACAGGGTTTATATACCAGTAAGGATGGAAGAGTTAGAAGATCAAATTACTACTCAGTCCTATTAGCCCCTGCTATTACCCAATCACTCATACTACAGAAGGTCAGGAAACCCTGTTACTCTTAATAATAATGAAGACAGACTATCAGCAGAAAATGGCTGCCAGAAACACAGGAAACTCAACAAACAAAACTACCAGTCCTGAACAACAGCAGACCTCTATCAAGATTATGCCACCTGAGCAGAACACAGAAACCTCACTTTAAATGCATAGAAAGAACACTCACAAAGAGAAAATACAAGTCTCAGTATGAAAAAGCAGTTTACAACTTAGTAATTAAATAAAAATGCAATTATAGTAATGTACACTATTACAGCTACTAGCTGTAGCCACTAAATGAAAGTTTTAAACAAATCAAGGAGCAAGCAGACTCTAGAGAATGCTTTTAACTGCAAACAGACTAGACTAGAACACAAAAACCTCAAAAAAATCAAAAATGCACAGAAAAGGACGGATAGAGCACTCACAAACAGAAAATACAACTCTAGGTATAAAAAAGCAGTTTACAGTTAAGTAATTCAGTAAACATGCAATTAGAGTAATAAAACAGTATCTAGCAATGAAAAATACAGTTAAAACAGTATAAAACAGTACATAAATGCAGTGAAACAGAAAAAAAGCTTTATAGCAGTGCAAAATTAGTGGATTAACTGTTTAGCACAACTATAAGTGTTACAGAAGTGCAATTCAATGAAATAAGTATAAGAAATAACTTATCCTGCTCTTGGAATCTTAAGGAATTTCTGTTTAGTTTCAGTTATGAATCACCATCCACAGCCTGATAAATACTTGTACAATAGAAGCAGTGTGACAGTTCAGTTGTACAGCGCAAAAGTGGAGTGACAAGTAGAAGACACAGTTAAATCCGAGTGACAATACACTATGAGGTAGTTTAAAGTTTGAAGAGAGCAGTATATAGGTACATAAAACAAGAACTAGAAGAAGCTGAATAGGGAATTGAAAGCAGTAGTTACATATTTACAACATGTATAAAACAACTGTACTGATGCAGTTGAGAAATATAATATTTAGCTGAGCAAGTTAAGGCTAGCTGCTATAGCTCTTACTTTGCCATTATCAAAACCTTGGCACTTGTATTCATTACTAAGTGTAGTAGACCCTTCATGAATGTATTTAATTCCTGTTGTTTTTGGATATGTTGGGGTAGTGAGAACCACTCTACAAGTGCATGTTTTGTAAAGGTTTTTTCACATGCTGCCTTGTTGAAATGGGGTATAGACAAATGGATAGATTTGTCTGTAGAGGATCATAGGGAATAGTTTGTCAACCTGTGTTGTAGTACATGCACTAGAGATGGGCAGTATGAGCCATGAATTAGTCTGAATGCAGGAGAGAGAGGCCCTAGCAGTTACTGGTAACCGGCCTGATTTTTCAAGAGAGATACAGTGATGATCTCTGAGTTCACCTAGGATTATGAACCTGTAGAGCGTGTTTGCAGTCACCTGCAGATTGTGGGTGTTACATGCGAAGTTTAGAGGAAATAATGGTAGACCTTATTCTATTTTTTAAACACATTTATTACATTATCACTTAAGATCTAGGCAAACATACATTAACAGAAAAGAAAACAAAACAATTTTAACATTGTTTCCATTTAAATACATATATATTGCATATATTTTCTTTGCTACTATCATCAGTTCAACATTATAAAAAATTGCTGAATGCCTGCCTTCCCTTAAACCTCTCTCCTCTTCCTGAGCATTGTTATGCATGTATTGTTCCCATAAGTTCCATTTACTTTTATGTGACAGTATTGTATTTTGGGAATTATCATTTGTAATGTTAGAGTTTTTTTCTAGATTCTCTTTGGGAGTAGGTGAGAGTACTTGCATGCTAATTTAAGTTGACTGAGTGCTACTTTTGTGATGCTCTGCACGTGTGGAGTAAAGGTGAGTTTCTGTTCATAAGTTATACATAGGTAGCCTTGTTCAGTGACTTTAGGCAGTGAGTTGCCTTCAGGGTAAGTAATGTTTAATGTAAGACTCAATTTATATTTTTGGAGTGTCT
Organism: Protopterus annectens; assembly: GCF_019279795.1. Classification (NCBI taxonomy): domain Eukaryota; kingdom Metazoa; phylum Chordata; order Ceratodontiformes; family Protopteridae; genus Protopterus; species Protopterus annectens. The sequence continues at coordinate 38,965,791 of NC_056741.1, forward strand.
GAAACAGCACAGTATTTGAGTTTTACAATTTAATACAAGCTGCACATTGGAACGCCGGTTCCCTAATAAGATGGAGTCATATTTGTTTATTGCTTGACTAATTATTTGATAACCCTTTTCAGCCACGATTAGGGCTCAAAGAACAGTGTAACACGTTCTACAAAATGCGCATACAGAAATATAATAATTAAGTACACAGAGCACAAGCTGGTTTTCTTTTGGTACATGAAATATAAGCAGATGCATAGACATATTTTAGGCCGAATGCAAGACTGCTGAAACAAAACAAATCAGCCATTATCATGATAGCAGCAGAAGATGAGTACAGCAAGGAGATGTTCGCTAAGGATGTCCTTAAAAACTATTTCAAGGTTTTCTGCTTTTTTTTTTTTTATTTTGGCAGGGAAGTGGTTCCATGCAGCTGGTCGAAGTCCAAATAAGGCCTTTTCACTCAATGCAGTTTTGAAACATGGGTGAACAAAGGGAAAAATAACTGTGTTGTGAGCTTCTGAGGACATAAATGTTATCCTGAATAGGCAGTTTTGATTATGGGGGGGACAGAAGCCTTGTTTGAGCACCTTGAAAATAAGAGCAGTCAGTAGCAGAAAGCCAATTAGTTTTTTCAAGCAAGTTACAGTGATGAAATAAGAGATCAGCAAGAAGCATAAATCTACACATTTTGTTCTCTCTTGGTTGTAACCTGTGTGTGCTAAGCAAAATATCGAACAAGAAATGCAAGACCATATTCTAACGTAGGTTACAATACAGATTTAGCAATGGCTGCTTGGGCTGTAGGAGTAATGACTAATTTAATAATACACTTTCAGTTGCTCAAGGAGTGTTATTAGTTATAGTATTAGCATATTATTAGATATAGTTTGCAGTTATAGTATTACTATAGTATTAGTTATAGTATTAGTATGCAGTGCAAATTAAAGGGCTGGGTCAAGTATTAGCCATAGATATTTTGGTTCAATGACATTAGAAAAGTATTCCCTTTAATGTCTTTTATGAGAGTGGGAGGGATAGTAAGGAGTTTTCTTAGTTGTAGAAAGGTCGTGAAATTAGTTTTCTTGGGGCTGATGAGAAGCTTGTTGGATGTCGACTAGTTGCATAGTTGAGTGAAATTGTTCTGTAATCTGTCTTGCAGGCCTGTATGAGAGGTGCTGGATTTCAAAGAAATACATCATCAGCATAAATAACTACTTTTGAGTTTTGGCAAATCTAGGGGCAGTCTGTTAACAACAAGGGAGAAAAGAAGAGGGCCTAATAGTCATAGCATATACCTTTGTTAATTAAGCCCTCTGAGGAGAGGAAGTGCTTGTAATAAACTTGAAAGGATCTGTTTTCAAATAACTGTAGAATGGTATTTTCACTAAAGATAAATCTCTTTAGCTTTCTTGAGTCGGGTAATATGGTCAACAACTGTAATGGGCTTGTCACTCACTTGGTTTGCAGGTTAGAGATTGTCTTCCCTATTAAGGACTGATATCAGAGTATAGGCAAAGAGAAAGGAATAGGATGATCCTAAGTGAAAGACCTGCTCTGTTAAAGTTGTTAGTAGACTCTAGAGCAGAAGCTGCTGTTAAAAAAGGGATAATTAGTACGGCATATAAAATACAGCATGATAACTACAGGAATCAATCAGAGGAGGTTAGAAAGGATTGGGAAGAGAGACTGGAAAAGCTATTCACAAAGAAACAATGGGGGATATATGCATGGCTCTCAGACATGCAACAGAGTCTAGAAGAGTTAGAATCTTTGCTTGGAAGTGATTATATAGGTATTTTTATACCCCAGCCAACTCCAAATATTTTTTCCTCAGGTAGACTGCAAATGTTGGAGGTGGGCTGGGGAAGAAACAGGTAATTTGGAACATATTTGTGGAAGTTTAATGAGTTAGCAGACTTAAAAAATTCTCTGCAGAGTATTCTGTCAGAAATACGGGTGAGCAAATTGATGTAACTAAGGAAATTATTTTTTGAACTGTTATACAGGATTGGAATTGCCTAGACATAGTAAGGCCTTGATAAGTTTAATTGTAGTGTCTGCCAAAAAAAAACAATTACTAGAAAATGGAAATCAGATCTAAACAAACTGTACTAGAAATAGTGAATATAGTAACAGAAATAAAATAACTGGAAGTGGGATCTTTAGAAAAAGGTAGGGGCAAACTACATAGGAAAAAATGTGAATTGTGGGAACAATAAGTGCAGAATAATGCTTTAAAGGAGGAATGTGATTTAAAGGAAGGCATGAATTGAATGAGCTATATAATATTTGACTGACAATGATTGTATAGAAGATTATAAGTGGCGCAATGTTTGCAACTGAAAATATGTCAATATAGTTTGTCTTCATTTATATAAATGTATGATTGCCTATGTCATAAGTGATAATTTTCAATAAAGATGTTTCTTCTTTAATAAAAATTTGAATGGGCCTAGTCATATCTACAAAGAGACCTGCTGCACTCTGGTCTTTGTTGAGGTTGCAATAAATGTTGTAGCTTTTCTTTGTAATTCACTGTCTGACTTATCTGACTGCAATATGATGATGCCGTTTGAGTAAATCATACAGTTAAGGGTCGGTATGACAAGAGGTAGGTTGTTAACGAATACAGAAAAGTATATTGGACCCAAGATTGTGTCTTGAGGCACTCCTGCTGGAAAGCTTCCAGCGTTGGATACTTTAGAAGCTTGAGTAATACTAAAAGATCTATTATTAAAGTATGAAAAAGACCACCATACTGCACTGTCACCAATTCAAAAGGTGGCTAATGTTTTAAGAAGAAGGCTGTGGTCGACATGCCCAAAAGCACACTTAAGATCAGTGAGGAGAATACTCTTTAGCTGACCCTTTTCTACAGGTTCAAAGACAGTTAGCTACAGTAAATAGTTCTCTTTGTGTGTTACATGTGGATTGTAGATATACTTTGTGCCATTTGGATAAACTGTAGATGCAGTGCTGAGTCTTTCACAGACTTATTGTGTCTATAGTTCCAAGTTCCCTCAGAAACCTTTTTAGAGATTATAGCATTGAAGTAAAATGGTAGGAGTTCTCAAATGGAAAATATTGTGACTAATGGGGTTAGTTGAATTCTGGGGTGTAGGAGCAGAGGGTATAAGTGACTTTAGATTACTGCGTAGTTATGCAGAAAGGGTGGTCAGTCTATTTCAAGAGGGTTGGAAGACATTTGTCATCAATAATGGGGATCCTCAAGAAGTGTTTGGGAGAACCTTTGCATGCCAATTATCTATGTTTTATGTAAGCTGCACTTGCTGCCTTATTTTAAACGTGTGTTTGTTGTTTGAGGTTTTAAAATGACATTTTTGTTAGTATTGGATTGGTCTGCTTTCCACACACTGTTTTATGAGTTTTTTTCATATCTGGAATAATCCAGGAGCATGCTGTACCTTTTACTCTTTTACTTTTCTTAGTGGCCTGAGAAATGCCGTTACTGGGTTGAAGTCATTGTAAATGTTATCCCAGTACTTATATTTAAGCTATGTGATTATAGCCTGTTGTGACTACTCTGTCAAATTTCTAGTAGTAATTATTTGTGGTATGGTTTTGGAGACTTGAATAACGAGTATGACATAATAGGATTATGGACACTGTGTTTGTTTTGCTGGCACTTTTCTGGGGAGTCTGTTATGACAATGTCTGCTAATGTGGTGGATCATGCTTAAGGTGCTATTCTAGTGGGTTCTGTGACTAACTGTGTTAGGTTGCATTTTTGACGGGACTGATGTAGGTGCATATTTTACTGGGATGCTGTAATCCTGGGCAGGTGAGATGTACAAGATGAGAACCCTAAGCCTCAACATGATACAGGAATATACACTTCTGCCAAGCCAGCTCTGTTGACATAGAGGTATAAAGCCCTGACCATAACCCAGGGAACCCAAGTATCTTGGACATCTCCACATGTTGGCATGGGGGAGGAGTGATGCGGATCATTAGCTCACCTCTCCTTGAGATAAGGATGTGGGAGTGTATACCTAGGGTGCACATTCCAATAGGTGTATCCTTCATGGACAGTGGTGGCCCCATGGCAGTACTGGCTTCAAAGAAGGGTGAAGCTGTCTTAAAGGGTTATGTCATTTGTAGAGTTGGTGACATGGACTTGCTGATGGGTACTGCATGCCAAACCCTGGGTGCATTACTACAGCTCACCCTGTTGTATGGGAAATGAACAGACCTATAAACTGGGAGAGAGAGTGTGATGGTTTGCAGGTACTGTAGGTAACCCTTCAAAGATATACATACATTCCTGTCATCTTTGTTCCCATCTTCAGGCCACCCTGGCTGTAACGTATTCAGGTGCTGTGTACAGGGTAATGAAACACTGAGCCCCCTCTCTGTAACCACTGACAAGTCAGACTTAGGGTGGAAGAAAAGGTCTCACACTGGAAGAGGATACTGAGGATCAGTCATCCTGAGTTGAGCAGAAGAAAAAAGAGGGTCCCAGTGGGCTTAGGTGATATCAACAAATGCTGGCTTCATAAATATGAGGGAAAACAAGGGCACTTAGAACAGATGCACCCCCCCCCCCGATTTAGTCTGTGCCCATGTACAGGCAAGGACCCAAGTGCCACATAACTTCCTTGAAGGAGATTCCATCCCATGAGGTGCCAGAAAAGTGCTAGGCCTCTGAATCTTCATTTGCTTATAAACTAAGACTTTTTCTGGCTGATTTTCAAAGAGATCCAGATAAGGAAGATTCCAGCATGCACAAATGCTTCACTTGAGAGTAGTGTATGATAGAAACAGAGGTTTGCACTGGGTCAGGAATTGGTATCTAACCAAAATCTCTGTGGGTGAAGTCCTCCAACCACAATTCCAGGTCACACCAAGAGTTGGGCATGATTTTTCATACTTAAGCCACAGTTCTCAACAGCAGTTCACTCTGTGACTCCTTATTGACATAGATGGCCAATCCAGATGGGATGAGGGAAGACCACAGAAGCCACAGAAGAAGACGAAACCTCAGCACTGAGTGCTCCCACTTCATAAACAGAAAACTTAATGCATTGCTTCCTGTAATGAGGCTGAGGGATAAGTGCACCTCTCCCAGGGCACAGGTCCTCAAAGGCATGAACGGCTGGAGTGGAAACATACTGCAATCCCACCAGCTGGGGATGATCTCCAGCCCCTGGGACACACAACAAGCAGCAGACCACATGACGCTGCCTACAAAAGGCCCCTTCTGTGGCCCCTGCTACTTCTCTGAGCAGAATCTTAGGTGAAATTCAAGTTAGCCTCACAGTCCTCAAAAAGCTTTATACTAGTTCAGTGAGGATGTTTCTTCCATCATTCTTCCCAGCTTCAGAATTTTCACTGAATTAAAAAAGGCTATGCAAACACAAAAACTTTCAACTGGAAATAGCAAGTTCTGAGATTTGAACTGTATCAGTGACAAAAAGAACTAGTGGACACAGTGGCTGGGGTTAAGTGTACTTTTCAGCTTGGGACATTAAAGCATCCATTGTAACAGACATATGCCCTTTCGTATACATGGGGACTTCTGGAAGAAAACATCAAATACTGATAGGTAGAAGTATACGATAATCATAGAAACCATCAAAGAGGGTCCTTTGTGTTACATCTTCTGTACTATAGTATAACTACCACCTCAGGTCCCTCCTGAAAAGTGACTACCAGCCTAATGGGACTAACCTGGTCAACAAAGCCTGGTCAACAAGGGAGAAAAAAAAATAATAATAATAAAATAAAATATTTACTAGCCACTATCCCATCCATGCTAACATTCAAAAACTCATTCCATGAATTTTTAGTTTAGTCACAAATCAGGTATATTGTTAACTCCATCTCCAAAGCACTTCTGTTCCCCACAAATCAAGTATATTGTTAATTCCATCTCCACAGCACTTCTGTTCCCCACAAATCAGGTATATTGTTAACTCCATCTCCGCAGCACTTCTGTTCCCCATAAATCAGGTATATTGTTAACTCCGTCTCCACAGCACTTCTGTTACCCACAAATCAGGTATATTGTTAACTCCATCTCCACAACACTTCTGTTCCCCACAAATCAGGTATATTGATAACTCCATCTCCACAGCACTTCTGTTCCATGTACTTACTACCTAATGAATTAAAAAAAAAAACATCATCTCTCTAGGAAGAAAGTAAATATTGTGGGAAGTAAATATTGTGGGAAGAAATAGCCAGAGAATTGTTATGGCTAGACTTGTATAGGCTCTAGGGCCAATGGCCTAGTACCAACCTATGAACCTATGATCCATTTCCCCTGCCATCATACCATGTCCCCATGCTCCTGCAAATCTCTTTTTCACCCTCTCCAAGGCCAAATGTCTACCAGTCTCCTACAGAGTTAAGCTACTCCTAGGGTCTCTTGTTTTCAAACTTCTTCAACCAGGTGCTTTCCCACCTCTTGCGGCTAAATTCCATAATAAAAGCAGCCCGGACAATCTCTCCCAATTATCTCTCTCACTCCACACACCCCAAACTAAACTACACTGTACTGATCATTTCTTCTGCATTCTTGCATCTAAACTCTGGCAGTCCCTTCCCCCTTCACCTTAAAGACGTCTCTTTCCCCACCTTCAGAGCTCAGCTCAAAAAACACCTTCGTCAAAAATCTGACTGTAAATGCTTTGCCACTGGCCACACAACCTAACTCCATCCTCACCTGCATCACTTCTGCTTTGATCCTCTGTTCTCAGCTGCTGCTTCCCTCCATCATTTACTACTAAAATTAATTCACATTTGATTTTCTACTCTGCTAATATTATTAACGTATTGTATCAATTGTCTTCAGGATTTTCTACCTTCTGTGGTTACTCTGTGTTGGTGAATTTGTTCTATTTTCTTTTTTTTTTTAATCTCTTCACCTTGGCTGTACCCACAAATGGTCTATAGTGATCAGTGTACTACCCCGGTAAACAAACTAAAATAATTAACATGTCAGCCCTTTGAACTCAGCTGAGTCTGTTCCAGTTGTATGTATGTTTACATCATACAGCCTTCACCTTTCATTTCTTACACGTATAAATGTCTGGTCTTTTCAGTCGCTATTCTCAGGAGGGCTGAGTCCTCCATATTCTAGTCCCATATTATTAAAGTCTGAACAGGTCATTTATCAGACTGTAGCTTCCTGACTGTACCAAAAAACAGGCAGCAATGCTTGTACATCAGACCTGGTAAAAAAAACATTTTTTTTCTTTAAAGTACATGAATGAAAGGGTTAAAGATGTGGGGAAAAACCAAGAGTCAAACATAAAGAACAGAAGCTGACAGTAAAGGGCATGAAAAAATATGCCTCTACTTATATCCCTTATTTAAAGTGGAAAGAGAGCACACAAACACACAGATAAGCAGTGAGAAAAACTCCGCAAAGAAAGGAGACATTATGATTTTTATGGAAACATGAGTCCTTAAAGAAGTATAAAAATAGGGCAAGGTTGCCAGCGTGGAATTTAATAGAATGTTATAGAGGCCAAGGAACAGCTTGTAGTACTGCAGACTGTCGTGTTCAAAGATTTGCTCAGTGTGCCAGCAGTTCCAGAACACTGGAGGAGGGTAGACATACCTTCTAATCAAAAAGGTAGACGTAATGAAGTCAATCGTCCTTGTTATGCAAACACCTGTAGACCTTGGGACTTAACAATGAAGGGCAAAGAATACAAATGCTGACTGTTCACCCTTACTGCTGTATGACTGGAAAACATCACAGAGAGAGTGGGAGAGAGAGATGGGAGGCTTTCTGTTGATAATTTTAATCAGATGTAACCTACCTGCTCTTCAGCTAAACCACTATTTAATCTGAGATTTGCTTTAACCAAAACAGATCACTTTTTCTGCTTGCACTCTGTGTCCTGCTTTGTTTACTTATTTATTTAATGCATGTATGTGTGCATGCACACAGATGCAAATGTGCATATGGTATACATTGTGCCCAAGTCACTGCTGCTAAAAAGAATACATTTACACCTCTTGGTAAATGTATATTTTTTAACTATGGCATATGAACAGAATTCATTTTGTCCATATATTCAAGTCTTATATAACTGAAACCTGTGGAGTTCTGTGGTACTTGATGGCTAAACTAATATTTCTTTTCAGTCTCTCACTCAATATTCATTTCTTTACAGTCAGAACTGTTAAATACTGTGTAGGAAACACTCAAAAAGTATATTATCCAATGTTCAATACTCTTTCTTTCAGAGCTTTCATATCCAGTGGTTCCTCAACTCACCTTCAAACACGCACCCTAAATGCATACACAGTCCAAGTGTCTCAAACTTTGAGTCCTACTATCAAAATGTGCCATAATTTGTGACAATACTAGGCATCCAGTCTTATACCTTTATGATAGTAGACTGTCACAAACAATGTGGGACAGAGCAGTCACTGATGAGCAGCAGTTCTCAGGTGTCCAGTCATAGACTGTCAAAAGCAGTGTGGGACACAGCAGTCACCAATGAGCAGCAGTTCTCAGGTGTCCAGTCTTAGACTGTCACAAGCAGTGTGGGACACAGCAGTCACCAATGAGCAGCAGTTCTCAGGTGTCCAGTCTTAGACTGTCACAAGCAATGTGGGACAGAGCAGTTAACAATGAGCTGCAGTTCTCAGGTGTCCAGGCTAAGACTGTCCCAAGCGGTGTGGAACAGAGCAGTCACTGATGAACTGCAGTTCTCATGTGTCCAGTCTTAGACTGTCTCAAGCAATGTGAGACAGAGCAGTTAACAATGAGCAGCAGTTCTCAAGTGTCCAGTCTTAGACTGTCACAAGCAGTGTGGGACACAACAGTTACCAATGAGCAGCATTTCTCAGGTGTCCAGTCTTTGGCTGTCACAAGCAGTGTGAGGCAGAGCAGTTAACAATGAACAGCAGTTCTCAGGTGTCCAGTCTTAGACTGTCTCAAGCAATGTGAGACACAACAGTTAACAATGAGCTGCAGTTCTCAGGTGTCCAGTCTTTGGCTGTCACAAGCAGTGTGAGACAGAGCAGTTACCAATGAGTGGCAGTTTTCTGTAGTAGCTCAACTCCTCATTTGTTTACAAACCTTGTTTTTACTTACCTCACAAACTTGTCATCTGCACTCAGACTCCTTCTAACATCATTCCTGGCCTCCTCAGCAGCATGGTGAAGATCTATGCCTTACAAGGTGTAAAGTTTCATGACGGCCTCTAGTTAGCATCTGTGTGTAGTCTCCATGTCTGTAAAATGTCATAGGTTCACAGGTAAATACAATGCAACAGACTATTACAAGTATACATAAAACTCCATATTCAGAAGTTTCCTCCAGCCTCAAAGATGGCAAGACAAGATAGACTGGGGGAAAATTTGAAGTGACCCATCCAAAGAATGTTGGATTTTTTGGTTCCAGAAACTAGACACAGATCTCCATAGAGGAGTCTTTAAGATACCAAATACAAAAAATGGACTGCCTGCCTGACCTGATAAGTAAGAGTTTTGAAGCCACTGATCTTTTTAATTATGAATCTCTGAGTTCTCTTATGTAGAGTGATATGTTTATACAAATACAAGTCAAAAGTTTCATTATATTCAATAGTGGGTCTGATGAGATAAGAGTAAAACTTCTTTTGAGCTAGAGAAGATACCTTTGGAAATTAGCTGAGCCAGATAGAAGACTGTCTGAACTACTACTGCAGAGGCATGATGGCCAAACAATATAGAATTAAGAACAAGCATGCCCATATCCCATGGAATTATCAATAAACATGTCCAGATCCCATGGAATTTTCAACAAGCATGCCCAGATTCCTTACAACAGTGTCTGATTGGAAGTGTGTGACACATGTATGCTTTGATAAGTTTACTAAAATGAACTATAATACAGTTATTACATTTAATTTGAGACCTTTGTCCTTGCACCAACTGGTAACATGGTCATCCCCATGTTGTGGCAATTGTGAGTCAGTGGAAAATCAAATAACAAACGCCCAATTTACAGTCATCTGCAAACTTAGATAACCATAAGCCAGAAGTGTTAGTCTGAAGTTGAGGAAAATTAATATGAAATAGAAAAGGACCCAACATTAAGCCCTGTGTTGTACCACTAGTAATGTTTTTGTTGCTTTTAGGGGTGGTGCCTTTGACTCTAACCACTAGATTCTGTCAGATTGCCAGTTATCTATCCATTGCACAACATATGTATTTAAATCCAGTTTAAAATGTCTGTCAATAATACCTGCAGAGGAATAGTGGCAAAGGCCTTGGCCAGGTCCATATATGATCTATGTACTGTATAACCACTATCCAATACATTAGTTACTTTTTCAAAGACATCTATGAGGTTAAAGAGCCAGGACCTTCCTTTGAAAGAAAAACTGATAAGTGTCCAGAATTAGGAGATTTTCAATGTCCAGACTGATGAAGGCCAAGAGAATATGTTCCATAGGTTTACATGGGAGGCCAGTAGGACAAATGGTCATTAGTTACTAGGATTTGTAGTTGGTCCACTCTTGTATAATGTATTTACTTTATTTATTTATTTATTTATTTCACATTTGTTAACAGGGTTAGTCCAGCTGAGTTTGCAAACAAACCCATTTTCAGTGGAGACCCGAGGGGAAAAGCCCCCGCAAACATAAGTAAAGATAAAATGACAATATACAAATATTAAATAACAATCACAACACAAAATAATTGTAAAAAAGAAAAGGTTATTAACTATTTGCATTGCATTGATAGTAAGCAACCCATTTTCAGTGGAGTCCCAAGGGGAAAGAGCTCCAGCAAAGATAAGCAAAGATAAACATACAAGACAAAAACAATTAAAAATAACAATGCAAATATGAAATTAATTATAAAGAGAAAAACAAAAGAAAAAATATGAACATTAAGGGTTGCACTGATAGCAGTGGTCTAAATTTACTACATATAAGAGTAAAACAAAAAGATAATCATTGTTCAAAAGAAGGACAATGTACAGACATTGATAGGAAATGGGGGGGATGAACAGTGTGGAGAATGGGAGGGGTGAGAAGGGAGGGGCAATAGTAGGGCTATAGTAGTAGAGCTGAGGGTTTAGGAGGTTAGTTTAAGCAGAAGCTACTAACAGAGAAAGAAAGTTAGGAGATGCAACAGGTTATACAGTGGGACAAACTAAGACTACATGTGGTCAAGACAACGGCATAATTTCAAGTTTAGTAGGTGGGATTTAAGCTCCTTTTTAAAACAGGGAAATGAAAGATTGGATCTAATATGGAGAGGGAGTTTGTTGCAATTTAGTGAGACAGAGTGTTTGGAAAGTAGTTTGTCAATATTCGTTTTGGGTTTATAAACTGAGAGAAGATGCAGCAGTCCAGAGAGACCGGGGAGAGAGAAGAGAGTAACATGGGAGGCGAGAGCAGGGCAGGCAGACGGGTTGTTGAGTATGGAAAAGGTAGTGTGGAGTTGTGATTGTAGGAGAAGATGCAGAAATTCTAGCCACTGAAGTTTGTTTAGTGAGAGGCAGTGATACAACAAGAGTGGTTGGTTTAGAATAAATCTGGCAATATTGTTGTATGTCTGTTCCAGTTTCTGCATTGAGGTAGTTTGGATATTAGTAAGGATGGGGGAAGCGTATAGAAGACTGGGTAAGATAAATGTCTGTGCAAGAGTGCTTTTAGTGGCAGAAGTGAGGAATTTTTTGTTCCTATAAAGTAGTCCAAGTTTTTGGTGGGTTTTTTGATGGCCTGTTGTATGTGCAAGACAAATTTTAGTTGGTCATCAATTATTACCCCAGGGAGTTTGGTGTGTGAGGCAGGGGAGATATTGGAGCCATATAAGGAGGAAAGAGGAAAAGTTGGATTTAAGATGAGAGAGTGTCTGAGGTAGGAAGAGAAGAAGCTGAGTTTTTTTGGGTTAAGGATTAGTTGATTATTTCTGAGCCATTTTTCAACAGAGATAAAGGAATTCTGTGTTAGTGTGTATAGTTCGGAGATAGTATTGGAGATAGATAAGAGAGTAGAGTCATCTGTGTATTGTATTACAGATGAGAGACTGCAGGATGAATGTAGGTTGTTGGTAAAAGTGTTAAAAAGGAGTGGTCCAAGTATGGGGTACTCCTGTTTGAACAGCAAGGAAGGATGAGAAAGCCTGCTGCCATCTAACAGCTTGTTTTCTACCAGTAAGGTAGGATTGGAACCAGCCAAGTGTAGAAATAGAGAGGTTTAGGTCTGAGAGTTTGTTACGAAGGATAGGATGAGACACAGTGTTGAAGGCTTTAGAGAGATCAAGGAATAGACAGGAGATGAGGAGGTTGTTGTCCCTAGCTTCTGCAACCTTTTGAGTAAAGGCTAGTAAGGCAGTTGAGGTATTGTGTTTAGGGAGGAAACCATATTGCGAAGGGTTGAGGAGATTTTCGTGAATGAGATAGGACAGTAGTTGAGTATGTATACATTTTTGAAGGATCTTAGACAGCGGTGAGAGAAGAGTGATTGGTCAATAGTTAGAGGGTTCAACAGAGTTGCCACCTTTGTGTAGAGGAGTGGTAGTATTTCTATATTTCCTGTTCAGTCGATTCCTGAATGGAGCGGTTGATTAAGATAGATACAGGATATGTAACAGAGTCGGTACAGAAGTATTTCCATATTTCCGGTAAGGTAGATTCCTGAATGGAGCGGTTGATTAAGATAGATACAGGATATGTAAAAGAGTCAGTATACACGGATTTCTATATTTCCGGTACAGTAGATTCCTGAAAGGAGCGGTTGATTAAGATAGATACAGGATATGTAACAGAGTCGGTACAGAAGTATTTCCATATTTCCGGTAAGGTAGATTCCTGAATGGAGCAGTTGATTAAGATAGATACAGGATATGTAAAAGAGTCAGTATACACGGATTTCTATATTTCAGGTACAGTAGATTCCTGAATGGAGCGGTTGATTAAGATAGATACAGGATATGTAACAGAGTCGGTATAGAAGTATTTCCATATTTACGGTACGGTAGATTCCTAAATGGAGCGGTTGATTAAGATAGATACAGGATATGTAAAAGAGTCAGTATACACGGATTTCTATATTTCCGGTACAGTAGATTCCTGAATGCAGCGGTTGATTAAGATAGATACAGGATATGTAACAGAGTCGGTATAGAAGTATTTCCATATTTACGGTACGGTAGATTCCTGAATGGAGTGGTCGATTACAATAGATACAGGATATGCAACAGAGTCAGCAGCAATTTTCAGAAATCGAGGGGAGAGTTTATCAGTGGATGAAGAGCATGGTTTTAGTTTACGAAGCAGGGATTTGCTATATTTAGTAGAAACAGGTCACAAGGAAAAAAGGCTGAGAGACAGAGGAGCATAGAGGTTTAGGGGGAGGTGAGGGTGACACAGAAGAGTTGGGATGAGGGTAGGAGTTTAGAGATGCTGTCTATGGAGTGTTTGTTGAGTAAGTCTGCAGTTTCAGAGGGACTGTGATAGGGGAAAGGTTTAGGGATGGTAGGAGAACCAGTGTGGAGCAGGGAGTTGATAGTACTCCAGAATGATTTGGGGTAATTTGGGTGAGAACCTTGAAATTTAGTGAAATATTGGCATTTATCCAAAATAATATATTTTTACACGATTTCTGAGTTGCTTATAACCTCGGAGAAGGTGGGCGTTTTAGTGGTTTGCCATTTTTTCCATACAGCATCTCTTTCATGCATCAAACCATGAGTAGCTTTGGACAGCCAGGGTTCAAAATTAGATTTGATTCAGATTTTTGCAAGTTTGGGCAATAGAGTTTAGGACATCAAGGAAAATGAGGTTGAATTTAGTAACAGCAACACTAAGCGGGAGAGTTTTTAGGAAAGACCAGTTGATGGAAGAGAGTCTATAGTTAAAGGTTTCAGGGGAAAAGTTAGCCAGTTTCCTACAATCTCTGGGGATGCGGGGCTTAGAGAGATGAGGAGATTGCCTTAAGATAGTGATGGTAGAATGGTCACTAATAGAGTCAGGGAAGGTAGAAAGGTTACAATAGTTGTTTGGAGAGTTGGTCAAGGTCCAGTCAATTGTGGAACCAGTAGGATTTTTACTGTAGTGGGTAGGGGTAGTGATCAGTTATGACAATCCATACAGGTTTATGAAAAGTTGAGGTGAGTCACCAATAAGGAAGTTCCAATCTATATTAACATCTCCAAGAATTATGGTTTCATAGGGGATGGAGGTGTTTATCCAGGAGAGTACATGTTCAAAGATAGGGATGTTTTTACCTGGGGGATATAGATACAGACAATAGCAAGTTTACTATATTTATTCATGTCCCAGTCTAGGAGCAGTAGTTCAGCAGGGTAGAAACTATGCAAGGTAATGTCTATAGGTGTTAGCGTCAGTGAAACAGAGTACAAGATAGCTACCCCACCACCTTTTTTGGGTGCCCTATCAGACCTATAGATATTGTATTGAGGTGGGAGATATTCAGAGGAACTGATATGAGGTTTTAGCCAGGTTTCCGATAGGGCAAAAATGTGAGATTTGTGTCGGGCCAACCATGGGTGAAGTTCGGACATTTTGTTGTTTAGGCTTTGAATGTTCATTGCAGAGCTAGAGAGATGTTTGAGGCTGGAGATTTTGAAGATGTTTTTGGGGGGACAGCAGATGTAGGTGGAGGGGGAGTGGAGAGAGAGGAGGGACCAGGATTGGGATGATGTCACCAGAAACCAGAAGAGCAAAGACAAGATGGAAAAGGTGAGGGTGGTCAGTAAGCAAAATGGGGTACTTGAGTTTGGGCTTAGGAGTAAGAGCATAGTAGGTCACTTGTTTAAATTTAAGACATTGAAAGGGGAGAGACAGAAACGAGAGTGGGGGCAATAGTCAGTGGAGCTGGGTTATGTGTTGGAAGAGGTCTGGGAAAGCGAAGATTGGGGGAAGAGGGGAAGATATGGAGCTCAGTGTGGTAGGAAGTGCTTAGGGCTAGTGAGATTAGAAGTGGGAGAAATAGCAGTAAGGATAGCATTATGGGATGGAAAAAGGAGGGGGAAAGTTATAGGGAAAAATATAAAGAAATATATTAGGGAAGGGTGGTGGGTAGAAATAAGTGGTGTGAGGGAAGGAACAGTATCAACAGAGTTAAATGTGAGAGAGGAAAAGCCACACAGGAGGCATGCTAAGGTGGGCTGGGAAAAGGAAGATTGGTGACAAGTTGGGAAGAGTGACAGGGTGAGAGCACAAATTATAGTGGTGGGAGGGGGCTGAGGGAGTGAACAGACAATGAGGTGAAAGTAAAAAATTTGAGGATACTTGGGGTGGGTGGGATTCAGTGGTGGAGGAGGAGCGAAGTGAGCCCGAGCGACGCGAGGGGGAGTGGAGCAGGCAGAACCCCTGCGCTCAGCACTTTAATTTTACTTACTTTTAGCAGGAAAGACAGACCAATAGTATATGATTTTGAGGTTTTTATCAGGGTTACTTGTTCAAATGTCAGACAAATAAGTAAAACTTTCAAACAGGAATCTATGTCTGAGTGTTAGAAAGCCACAAAGGTGCAAGGTATAGCTGTAAAGGTTAGGGTCAGAGAGACAAATGTATGAGTCAGTTTACTTTAGTTGCAGGGGAAGGAGGCAAAAACTAAAGCAGGAAGTGCCCTATGGCTGACCAAAATGGTGACTTGCTTTGTTACACAACACGATAAAAGAGAGCTTAACATACTTTTTTTATATTTGTAATCTACACTGTTTAATTGTTGGGAGAGAAAAGTTTTTGTTGTTAGAGACTGTGGTGGCCAATTGCAATCCTCTAGACACTGTTTTGTAGGAGTTGCAGTATGCTAGGGTAGGTAAATGTAGAGTTTGACTAGAAAAAGAGAAAAGCAGAGATTGTAGGGTAAGCATTAAGGCAATAACAGGCAGGTATTTTACAATAGTACATTCAGAGAGGTTTAGGGGGTTAAAAGTAGCACACTTCAGAATGGACTGGGGTTTATGGCTAAGAAAACTTAGTAGCAAAGAACATAACAAACACTTGCCAGATTTTAAAGATATACCAGAAAAACGAATCAAGCTTTCATCATTGTACAACTTCAAAATAGTCAGTAAAAGCAATTCCAGTATAGCTAGCACAAGTTATTCAGGTCGTAAATGCACTTATTCAATGTGTGTGAGCAACTTTAACCGATTTCCTATGAGAATGATTTCTGATTGACTCAGGATCAATGGTGAGAGTGTGGAGAGGGTTAAGAGTATGAAATTTCTGGCTGTATATATATATCAGAGGATCTCTCGTGGTCAGGAAACATCAGCCAACTGGTCAAGAAAGCACACCAACTCTTACACTTTTTAAGAAGGCTGAAAAAAGCTAAGCTTCCTCTTCATATTCTCTCCACCTTCTACAGAGGTGCAGTAGAGAGCATCGTCACCTGCAACTTCACAGTGTGGTTCAGAAGCTGCACAGTTACAGAAAGGAAGGCGCTACAAAGAGTGGGGAGGGTTGCAGAGAAGGTAACAGGTTCCAGTCTTCCATGGTTACATCTTTATTCTGCAAGAAGCATCCAGAAGGCCACCAAAATAATACAGAACAACACACATCCTGTGCATGCTCTATTTAAACATCTGGCATCGGGTAGGAGATATCACGATTCAGTAACAGTTTCTACTCTACAGTGATTAGACTTCTGAACTCAGGCACTAGTCCGAGGGGTCTGGACACATAATAAGTCAATTTTTATTTATTTGGGCACTATATACTTACATATATTCCAACTAAGTGCAATATTTATTTATTATATCCATAATCAGTTTTATTTAACTCACTCAAGTGCAATATTAGAGAAATAACTTAGGCATTTCAAAAATTGTTTTGTTTTACTTTAAATAGGGTAGTTAATTTAACTCATGAGACGGTACTCTTTTCATATATGAGTGTTGGTAAATGTTTCTGCTCTTTCTTGCATGTATTGGGAGTAGTATTGTATTTGTTTATTCCTTTACTTGTACGTGTGGTTTCACTTTGCTTTTTAATCTCAAGAATTGAGTTGATGCATGAAATTTAATTTAGACTACATGTATGTAGTTCTAAATGACAATAGTTTACTTTGACTTGACTTTGACTTGACTTTCCAGGCTTCGGGAATGAAACCAGTGGAGAGGATTATATTAAAGTGGTTAATGAATGGTTTCAGAAAGGCCATATTTGGCACTGATAAACAGACAACCTGGTGTATTATCAGCGTCCATGGATAAGGTGTTCTTAGCTTTTGAGAGGGCTGAGAGAACTTGTTCAATAGTAATTAAAGGGGATGACAGGTTTTGTTGAATCTGGACAACAGCTGTGACTGTGGGTGTTGTAAAATTTGCACTAAATCTGTCAGACAGAGTATTAGCTTTTTTCTTTGGGTCGGAGTCTGCAGCTTTATTGTGTACTAACTCCAACTTTGTTGGGTGTTAGTTCTTAACTTCCTGACATAGTCAAAGAACAATCTGTAGATATTTTTGGTTTCAGTGTCTCTCTTAAGTTTATACTCAGTTTTCACCTTCCTAATGGTTTCCATTAATCTCTTTACTAGATTGACAAATGTACTCCTAAACTGAATGAAATGAAACATCTTTATAAGCATTAAACACTATCTCTTGTTATGTGATTTATTTTTATGGGTATTCCACCACAAAGTTTTGTTTTTAAAATATTCACTATATTTGATTTGGGGCAGCCAAGGAAAGCCTTATAAATACAGCTATTTAAGTGGGAGAAGAAGTCACAGGTATAGATGGCAGCTTTAGCAATGGAATCCATCAGAGGAGAATTATAGTGGAATTTATCTAGATTACCAAGTAAATAAATAAAGTTTGCCTATGAAAAGTCCATAAACATATAGGTTTTACAGGGACAGTACTACCAGCTTTAAAAGTCACAAATTTATGGTCTGATTTACCAAGGTAGGATGATATATACGGAGCTGTGCTTTGCAAGCAGTGGCCATATTTGTGAGGACTAGATCAAGGGATACTGGGACCTCTAATAGGAAGGTTAACTATTTTAAAAAGAGAGTTAGCATTTATAATGTCAAGGACGTATTGAGCTAAGATGCTGAGACAGCTATCATGCTCAGAAAGGGACATAAAGGGTGTTCAACAGCTAGCTATGAAGTGGTAGTTAGTCTTGTTTACAGTGATTTGTATATCTATGAGGTCATATGTGGCATCCCAAGGAATCTGTCATGAGGTGATGATGTCATTGGCAAATACCAATACTTCTATACAACTGGAATTAAGTCACAATGCATGATAAACACTTTAAAAAAGTCTCATATATGAATATGTTCAAGTCCCAAGACAGCCTCAAGTTAGGACTTTTTTTTTGTAGAGACTCCTGTCACTGAGTAGAGCCACTTTAATGTGTTCTCAAGTAGAATTTACCTAGTTAGAATGTCCTGCAAAGAGACTCTGCCTAAATGAACCATAACCATGGCAACAAAGGCTTTAGCCAGAATGCAAAAGCTTTGGTAAGAGAGGTGTCACCCCCATCAAAGCACGAATACTTGTCAGCCATCTCATCCAAAGGTAAAAACTACTGGATACCCTTAGAATGGCATTGGCTGCATTGCTAATTATCTTGAGAAAGAATCTTGGCATCATTCTGGGTGATGTGAAAATGCTGCTCAACAGCAGTGCCTTTCCTGCCTAAGACACATGGAGAGCAAGCGTAGTCATACCCTTCAGCATTTCCCCCTGGGTACAGTACCTAAGGATGGATAACAAGCTTAGTCATACCCTTCAGCATGTCCCCCGGGGTACAGTACCTAAGGATGGATAGCAAGCTTAGTCATACCCTTCAGCATGTCCCCATGGGTACAGTACCTAAGGATGGACAGCAAGCTTAGTCATAACCTTCAGCATGTCCCCATGGGTACAGTACCTAAGGATGGACAGCAAGCTTAGTCATACCCTTCAGCATGTCCCCTGGAGTACAATACCTAAGGATGGATAACAAGCTTAATCATACCCTTCAGCATGTCCCCCAGAGAACAGTACCTAAGGATGGATAGCAAGCTTAGTCATACCCTTCAGCATTTCCCCCTGGGTACAGTACCTAAGGATGGACAGCAAGCTTAGTCATACCCTTCAGCATGTCCCCCGGGGTACAGTACCTAAGGATGGATAACAAGCTTAGTCATATCATGCGTTCCGGCCCCAAAATCCGGACAATACCAAGAAAGGAGGGGGGGTATCCATATTCATCAAGGACACCCACACCTCAAGACTGGTGGCAACGCACGATGCATCGGAGACCATCCAGGTGCAATTAACCATAGGCAAGACTGCTCTGCAAATTGTAGCATGTTACAGGCCACCCTCACAAACTCAGGAAACTCACATGGCCTTCCTGAAAACACTAGAGGGGATAAATGTATCACCAAACACCATCATACTAGGTGACTTCAATTACCCTAATATAGACTGGGAACACTACTCAAGCCCAAACACCCTAGCCCAAAAGTTCCTGGAATTCATAAACTCAAATGCCATGGAACAACTAGTCACCATCCCCACAAGAGGAGATAACATACTTGATCTCATCATCACGAACATGGGAGCACAATGTTCAACACCGGAAGTATACCCCTCACTGGTGAGATCAGATCACAAACTAATCTCGCTGGAGGTCCTCATCCCACCCCACCTGAAATAAAAAGACCACAGTAAAGAACTTCTCAAAAGCCGACTTCACACTTCTAAAGACTAGTGTGGTCTCCTTTCAGGCCCCGAGCCGGAAAACAATACTCAAGCCGCTGAATCACTTACAAACGCCTTCTACCAGCACCTGCAGGACTGCATGGATAAGGCAATCCCAAGCAAAACAAAGACTCTTTGTACCAAAGGCAAGCGTCCAGTCTGGTGGACCCCAGCCATAAACAAACTCTACAACAAAAGGAGGAAGCTACTACAAGATAGAGCAAAATCCTTAAAAGGTAAGACACCCTTGATCACTATAAGTAAAAAACTAAGAGCTCTCATAAAATCATCCAAAGCAAATTTCGAGAGAAAAATAGCTAAAGACTCAAAAGACAATCATAAGGCCTTCTTTAGCTATGTTAGAAACCTAGGAGGAAACTCCCAGATATGCTCAGAACTAGTTCAAAATGATGTGAAGATTACTGATCCTACAGACATTGCCAACATACTGGCTGACAGGTTCAGTGCAAACTTCTCCCCCCCCCTCCTCCCCAAAAGGAGAGATATCTATACCAAATGAGTGCAGCCCCCCCAAACATCTCCAGCGCCCAAGTGAGAACTGCTCTCTCCAAAGCAAAAAACACAGCATCCATGGGACCCGATGGTGTCCCCGGCTGTGTGCTCCACGAACTCAATGAGGAATTAAACCCACAGCTAGGACAGCTGTTTAATCAAAGTCTTACCTCTGGATACGTACCCAGGAGTGGCGCACTGCAACTGTGGTCCCACTTCACAAAGGCGGTGCCTCCACAGACCCTGGAAATTACCGCCCATTAGCTTGACAAGCCTTATCTGCAAAGCCATGGAGAGGATCATAATGGACCTCATAAATAAAGACATAGGGAATTTGCAGACTTTGGATCCAACCCAGTTTGGCTTTGTCAAAGGCAGATCATGCCTTTTAAACTTGGTTGACTTTTTCAAACAGTCACCAAAGCCATTGATGAGGGAAAGGCAGTCCATACAGCCTACCTCGATCTGGCTAAGGCCTTCGATACAATACCCCACTCGGGTATCATTGAAAAACTCATCAGCTTAAATGTTAACCCATACATCACAAGATGGGTTGCAAACTGGCTGAGTGACAGAACCCACAGGGTCAGAGTTGCTGGCGCCATGTCAGACTCAAAGCCTGTCACAAGTGGTGTCCCACAGGGCTCAGTCCTGGGCCCACTCTTGTTTGGCATCTACTTTTCCAAGTACAAGCAAACACAGGAGGGTTATGGCTGACAAAGTTTGCAGATGACTGCAAACTGGGCCATAGTAGAAAACACATCTGACACAGATATCCTTCAGAAGGGTCTCACAGAAACGGATAACTGGTGCCAGAGCCACGGCCTAAAGTTAAATGCCAAAAATGCATAGTCATACCCTTCGGGAAAACAAGGTTACCCTAGCTACCAAATAGGTGGCAATCCACTGAGCACAGAAGAAGTTATCAGGGACCTGGGGACCCAGGTTGATAGTAGTCTGTCATTCGACACCCATGTAGCTAAAGTAGTTAGGAAGTCCTTCTACATTGCCCACCTTATCATGAAGGGATTCTCATCTAGATCAAGGGAGGTCATAGTCTCCCTTTACTCATCACTCATCAGACCAATGATTGAGTACAATGCCCCATTCGGAATGTATCTGACCAGACACTTGCAGCAGCTGGAGAGGCCACAAAAGTTCCTCACCAAAAGGATAAAGGGTCTCAAAAATCTGTCCTATGCTGCCCGACTGAAAGAACTCCAGCTCTGTTCAGTCGCCACCGCTTGCTCAGAGGTGACCTTTGCCTAACATACAAGGCCATGTCAAACCCAGATTTGATGAATATGCTTCACCTCAAAAAATCTAGATCCATCAGAGCCACAAGGGCGGGAGACTTAAACCTCGACACGGCTATTAATAGGACGTGCTGGAGGGATAGATTCATCACCCAAAGACTCCCTATGCTGTGGAACAAAATCCCGGTACATGTGAGGCAGAGCACCTCGCTGGCCTTGTTCAAGAGAAATCTTGACCAATGGATGGGAGATCGCAGATATACCCCAGGAATTACCTCAGTGTCACTGCTCGACAGAGGCACAGCAAAATAATGGGTATAGTTCCCCATACTAAAGGGGTGGCGTAAGCCACAAAACAATGGGCTAGGCTTATAAATGCCCTCGGGCAGATAGCCTAGTATGAACCTATGAACCTATGAACCTATACCCTTCAGCATGTCCCCCTGGGTACAGTACCTAAGGATGGATAACAAGCTTAGTGTCCCCCTGGGTACAGTACCTAAGGATGGATAGCAAGATTAGTCATACCCTTCACCATTTCCCCCTGTGTACAGTACCTAAGGATGGACAGCAAGCTTAGTCATAACCTTCAGCATGTCCCCCTGGGTACAGTACCTAAGGATGGACAGCAAGCTTAGTCATAACCTTCAGCATGCCCCCGGGGTACAGTACCTAAGGATGGATAACAAGCTTAGTCATAACCTTCAGCATGTTCCCCGGGGTACAGTACCTAAGGATGGATAACAAGCTTAGTCATATCCGTATGCATGTCTCCCTGGGTACAGTACATAAGGATGGATAGCAAGCTTAGTGTCCCCCTGGGTATAGTACCTAAGGATGGATAGCAAGCTTAGTGTCCCCCTGGATATAGTACCTAAGGATGGAATAGCAAGCTTTGTCATATCCATCCTTAGGTACTGTACCTAAGGATGGAATAGCAAGCTTTGTCATATCCTTCTGCATGTCCCCCTGGGTACAGTGCCTAAGGATGGACAGCAAGCTTACTCATAGCCTTCTGCATGTCCCCCTGGGTATGGTACCTAAAGATGGACAGCAAGCTTAGTCATATCCTTATGCATGTCCCCCTGGGTACAGTACCTAAGGTCATCCACCTACACAATGGACAACTATGAGGTCATAATCGTAACAATCCCTGTTATGTCTCAAATCCTGGCTCCAGAAACACACCTGTCACCCTATTCTTATACAGTCTGGTGAGGGTGGTGTCCATATGCCATAGAGTCATCTATTACTAAAACCTTATTGTGGTTAGATGCAGTCTCAGTGAGCTGTAAGAGCTTGGAGTCTGTACCCTTATGACTCTTACAGGTATGTGAACTACATGTGGTTGAGTGAAGGTGGACATGTTGCTGTGTGGGCTAATATCTGAGGTTTCTTAATCTAAAGCCTGGGAGGCTTACACAAAGGTTCTTAAGTGGATATTGCCTAAGTTATTTAGTGGAACTGCTCTGTGTTTTGTGTGTGTGTGTGTGTGTGTGTGTGTGTGTGTGTGTGTGTGTGTGTGTGTGTGTGTGTGTGTGTGTGTGTGTGTGTGTGTGTGTGTGTGTGTGTGGTGTGCTTACCAAATGTGTTCTAAGGTGAGAAAGAAGCCTCCAGTTTAAGTAAATACTTGCACCTGCCCCATGTCATTGTCAGGAAGCAGTAAGTAGTTTTTGGTAAGCATGAGGCAGTTATTATACTACAGCCTACTGCTAGTAGGCTGGCTACAGAAGGGGCAAAAGCTGGCTGGATTCCATATTGGTCAAAAGATCAACAATGTAGATGTCAACAGTACAGACCCCTACCCACTAATTATATATACTAACTCTGAGATTGCACACTCCCTTTGTGGAAGGGACATATTCCCCAAACGCAGAGAATGTTGATCTCGCAATCCTGTTGAATAACATCTGATTTGTCAACCAAAGTGTGTTGATCAAACAAATGATAATATCTGAACGTGCAAAAACTGAATAAAATTCTGTGTCTCCAGACTCAGTGTGCAGACACCATATAGACTATTTTCACAGACATTTACACATATAACACCTAGTTATTACATCACAGACATGGAGGTAGACAGGCTAATATTGCACATAATTAGAAACACATTTTAACACTTTTCACAGTGAAAACTTACTTGCGTGAGACTTTAGTATTGTACAAGTACTTAGTTAAGACATTGCATTCATCCTCGCACAGAAACAGACATTTGAGTATTGCACTGTGAACATTAGAGTATTGCACTATGGACCTTAGAGCATTGCACTATGGTTAATTTATGAATTTGCAACATGTATTGCACTGAAAGAAGAGATATTTTACTACATTGTTACAGTCATGGTGAATATTGCACTAAGTATTAGATGAGATTGGTAACCAGGTTAATGCACAGTTGAGACAAGCTTCTACAGTTTCTACTGACCCAAATGGCCATCATGGAGCACAGTTGTTACTAGAATTCAGCAGTCTGATGACATTATGGAAGAAGCGCACATATATATATGTATATATATATATATATATATATATATATATATATATATACATAGAGAGAGAGAGAGAGAGAGTTGCACTGAATAGCATCAAAACACCCGAACAATAATGTTGACAACAGAAATGTCAACAGGGCACTACACATATGTGAGTAACATTCTCTTTGTTTGTAGACTTAAATTAAAAGAAAAAATGTTGTTTTTGAAGCCCCACATCCAGCTGTTAATTATATATACTAACTCCAAGATCACACAATCCAGAGGGAAAGGACATATTTCCCAACCTCAGGGACTATTGATCCCGTACATCTGTCGACCCTCTGCTTTGATGACCAAAATGTATCAATATTTGGAAGTTTTGACCAACGTAATCACTCCCATAATAATGATAGTTTGTCAGGTCCCCAGACGTCGACCATATGGTAGTGAAAGAACAGGACTTACCCTTTAATGTCCTGTGTGAACTACTGCAATGGGATGAATGAGCATAAATTGATTGATATAATTTATTTATTTATAAAATTACATTTAGACTTGTCTTGTTGTCCAGGTTGTGGCTGATAGTCATCCACGAAAGATCAGATCGACTTTCCAGTTAAACATAAAAACCCACAAAAATAGATAAATTGAAAGATGAGACAGAGCTAAGTTATTTAAGCTAAGTTTGCCATTATGCTTGAAAGGAAACTTTTCAATTCACCTTCCTGACCAAATTATCCCTCAGCTACTGAATTGAACAACTAACCTTAACAATGTCAACACTCCCTCGGGTCATAAGAACACCATAAGTGCAATATGATTGTCTTTACTGTCTTAGAATTAAATTATTTTATTTATCTAAGTTATGCAATCTGAACTAAATTATTACTTGCACAAGTACGGGAACTATGAATTATGCTATGCTGCTATCCTATCTTAAAAACGGTGGTGGGTAAGTTATCTATGTGTGTATTTATATCTGTACTGTCTAGAATTTCTTCCGTTATATGCTTCATTCACCCTCATGTGAAAACTGTTTTTCAGTGCACACGAACCCAAAGCAATGACATTTCATCCTGTGATACATAGCGTTTGTTGATCTGAATGACAATAAAGTTTACTTTGACTTTGACTTGAATTTGCGATTCAATTAACTTAGTGGTTTAAGCACTACTGATGTGAGCACTGAACCATGTACTGTCTTTGAATTACGTAACAAGGTCATAACTGAAAAGGGTCACTGGTCCAGACAATTTACTTCAAACAAAAATAAAATAAAAAACAGATGATTTTAAGTTAGGTCCAAATCTGTATCTGTCTTTGTTTTATCTGTGATCAGTTTTGTAAGTTGCTAATATCTTTATACACTTTACATATAGCATGTCCAACACCCAGATCTATATATTTACATTTTTTTAGCTCTGTTAGCATCTTAACTGCATGCCATCTCTTATTTACACTGAAGCACATTGTTTCACGAGATGAACTGGCAAACGTCCATTTCAGAATTATTACTTCACAATATTTGTCAGCTCATGATGTTACTCATTCTTCCACCACCTTTCAGCCCGCCCTCCCCCTTTTAATAAGTCAGGAGACTATTACTTCATAGTTTTTATTAATTTGCTCTGATGTGCTTATGCTGGCCTGGCACTCCTGCATTCTACATTTCAGATTTATGCCTTTAATTTCAGTAGTTTCAATGCCTGCAGTTTAGTTGTTCATAATGGTTCTTAGCAGCTGCATAATTTATATGGCATACTGACGCCCTGCATTATGCCGGTCTGCCTTCCTCACATCTTAGGTTTATAATGCGCTCCTGTAAATCAGCAGGATAATCACCAAATGTTCTGTTCTTCATGCCAGTCTGCACTGCAAGATACGTGCTACACAGTCCTAATGCAATTCCACTTTATCCAGTCTTAAGAACTTAAAAGTGCTAGAGTATCCCCATATCCCCAAAACAGCCCAATGTTTAACATCCATAATGGAGTCACATAATCTGTTGCATATATACCTGCTTCTGTTCATAACTGGGGACAGGGACATGAAAACACTGGCACAACATCATCTGTTGGTTGACTTAAAAAGCTGCTTACCTAACTTAGACTCCTCATATATTATTCACTGGGGCACCTTATCTGGCTGCAAGGGTAAAGGCCCATGAATGTTACAAGGTACACTCTGGTTCTGCTTGTTTCCTAGTGATCTGCTTTTCAATCCTTAGTCCAAATCATCTAATTAAGCATGACTGTGTCTTGCCACTCATTTTACAGTTAAAGTGGTATTTCAGCAATCACCTCTGATACAGCAGCTAGGCAAGTCATTCCTGGGGCTTTTTATTGCTGTACATGGGGCATCTACTTAAAAATGTCATGGTAAAATGAGTGGGAACTCCATTCAAGCCCTGAATCCAAATCTGCCATTTGTGACCTTTAGATTTCATTGCATTATACAGTCCAGATGTATGTAGTCTTGGAAACTTGGTTCAAGACATTTATTCCTCTTTCGAGAGTTAACTTACAGGACATAACTATAAGAAAAAATGTCTTTGTGTGCGTGTGCATGTGTGTGTGTGTGTGTGGGGGGGTTATGATGCAGTGTGCGTGTGTGTGGGGGGGTTATGATGCATTTCATGTTGTCACTACTTGTGGCATTCTTAAACTATAATTATCTATCATTCAGAATCCTTACTTTTGGCAACTGCATTTGGCTCAAAGGATCCATTCATCCAGGGTTTGATTCTGTCAGCCTCCAGTGATTAACAGTGAAACTATGAGCAAGTCATTTAACCAGATAGTGTACCAGAGTGGAGTCTGAAAGAGGTCCATGGAAATCAATGCTACGCCTGTAAATAAATACAAATAAAATAAAATTCAAATTGGTGTGGGGATTACTTCTCTCACTGCTGTGAGTTGTTACCCCTCCACTTAAAAACTAAGGCCCATGTTTTCTCTGAAGACCTATGTGTGTACTTTGACTCACTAAGAAGTTACTTCTATGTAAATTTAATGTTGCCTGGTTACATCTTGTTAAGAGCTCTGCTGTAATGGGCTAAAGTTATGCAAGCCTTTCATGAGAGTCTTTTGAGGGGTCCTCTATAAGGTTTTTCTAACTGGTTCATCTCCAGTAAAGCTTCTGCTATGACTAGCTGTGGCACTGGGATGTTTTTAGAAGCATTTTCATTCTCAAGATTATAAATACCCCCTCCTTAGAAATGTCAACACAAAAATATGCAGGTTTATCTGGACTAATAAAGAGCTCAGGTATCTAATGAAGTGATGAAATTGAGACTTTAATTATAAAGGTCTTCTGAAAATGAGAATTCTTACTTCTTCTTTAGACTCAGGAGCCTTTCAAGCCAAAAAAAATTAAGTTACTGGTCTTGGCTTCTGACTCTGCAGCATTTCATAGGTTAATACTAAACTAACTGCCCTCGTGAGCCATTTTAAGCCTAGCCAATTATCCTTTGTGAGACTCAAACCCTGCACGTTGTGTTTGTAAGGCAAACACCTTAATCATTAGGCCACCCTCCCAACCATCCTTGCAGCCATTATACCGTGTCTACAGTCTCGAATATTTTGCTTTTAATACTGCAGATGAGCAATGGTTTTACTCAATTTAATTTCTCCAAGCCATTTGAGTTTCTAATACCATGACAGGAAAGGACCCCATTCCTAATATGATTAAAAACAATACTAATTTTGTGATCTTTAATCATTGATGTTAGCCAGAAGTGCTCTTCCCAGGACCCACAGTGTGCCCAGAACTGACTCCTTCTGCAATTCGTATGGAGTTACGTGTATCGGTAGCATATTTAAATATGACTGTAAATTATTCTTTATGAGACCCATTGTTCCTACTACTATTGGAACTGTCTGGGTATCTTTTTTCCACATTGAACTCATTTCTGCCTGCAAATCCTGGTATTTTATGACTTTCTCTCTCTCTCTCTCCCTCTCTGTACACAAGACACAGTAATCACTGGGAGTAGCAATTTCAATGATCAGTGCTACTTTTCTATTTTCATGGACTACAGTATCTGGTTTTCTTGCATCTATTTTCTGAATTGCAGGTAATAGGTGATTCCATGTGAATTAAATGTCATCATTCTCTATAATGCTTTGTGGCGCATGTTTCCACTGCATCTTAGCTACTTCAATATTGCAATGTTTACACAATCCCCAATGCAACAGCCTTGCCACATTATTATGCCTTTCAAGTATACAGTCCTTCTGCCATTAGTGTATCACAATCAGCAACAAGATATGTGACTGTTTCCAGTTCTGTTTTACAGAACTTGCATCTCTCTGTTTCTTCCACATGTTCAATTGACCTTGTACAATGTGTACATAGTCTGCCATCCTTTGTCACCAATATTAACCTTTCATCTTTTGGTTTAAGCTCACCTCTCCTTAACTTATTCCTGTGTCAAATCCTGATTAACATGAGAGTGTTCCAGGACTTTTCTATACTTGGCAGTATATTTATATATTTATGGATTTCAACATTGGTGGTGCTGCGGCAGCGTTGTCGTCTCACAGTAAGACGTTGTCCTGTTCGATTCTCAGCTAGAGCGTCTTCTGTGTGGAGACATGCGTGAATGGGCTTACCTTCGTTGAAGGTTGTGCATCAGAGCTGGAAACTCGACACGTAAAAATCTACTGCCAATCATTAGCGGACTGGAGTTCCACTGTGGCGACCCCTAACCGGGAAAAGCCAAAAGACACAACATTTCTTTCATTCTCACCTGATCTTTCCCCTTATATTCTTTAGTTTTTCCCCTTTTTTGACACATTCAACTGCTGTCTGTTTTTTTGTCTACTTCTGATTTGATTCCCATTCGCACTTGACACCTGAATGCTTCTGCTCAACTAAGCAAAAGGGTCATCTTAGACTTCCTCCACTCGTGTTTTAAAGCTTTCGCTATGTTTGGATCTGATGAGGTCAGCAGATATGTCTGCAGTCTATGGTTGCAGATCTATGCATGTAATCAATTTCAAGGAGACACATACCTCCTTTAGAGTAAGGGATATATAACCTTGGTATACACTGATTTTTATATATCATTTGATAATAGTGAAGTAGTTTGCTTGTTTTCCTGTCCAACTGATCCAATACCTTCTGGGGCAATCACACCAAAACTATAAGTTAAAACAGTAAGAGCAAATTGGTTTATAGCTTGGGTTTTGTTCCTAGATGTCAGGGCTGTTTTCTGTATTAGTTTTAGTCTGTTGAAATATTCCCAACTGAGTATTATTCACATTTGTTTATGCTTTATCGCTCATCCTTCATCAAATTCCCAAATATTTATACACTCCTTCCTACTCAGATTCTTTTACATCACATTCCTTTCCTAGACTATTTTCTTGGTACTGCAACTTTCCTGCTTTAAACATCACTTTTGCACAT
Source organism: Protopterus annectens (assembly GCF_019279795.1). NCBI lineage: Eukaryota > Metazoa > Chordata > Ceratodontiformes > Protopteridae > Protopterus > Protopterus annectens. The sequence goes on from NC_056741.1 coordinate 38,995,099, forward strand.
TTATCAAGACCAAATCTTATTCTTATGTCATCTGAGAAAGTTTTAACCACTTTTAGTCGAGCTGTCAACTCCTCATCTGATGAATCCTACAGTTTTAAGTCATCCACAAAAAGTAGATGAGAAATCTTTAAGCAACTCTGTTTTCTGGGAGCCAAAGTATACCCAAGACCTAATATGTTAAGTAAACAGCTTAATGGGTTAGGGGTAAAAGAAAATAACATTGGTAACAAAGAATCACCCTGGAATATCTCTTTTGAATTTTTATCCTTGGGATAATAATTTGCCCGATGTCATGATTTAATTACAGAGTGGTTTGCTACTGTTTTATAGTGACTGTAATGTAACTGAGCAATGCAGGATGTATCTTATGCACCTATAAGCACTCCTTTATCCATGAATATGGGATGCTGTCAACAGCTTTTTGTAATCTATTCATGAGATACTTAGATTCTTCCCCTTTTTACAATTCTCCATTATGACTTCATTTAGCAACAAATGATCCTTTATTCCACATGAATTTCTTTTGTTACCCTTTTGTTCTAGTGCCATGATTGAGTTTTCTTCTAAATGACTATAAAGTCTGTCAGCATCAGTTCTAGTATATAGTTTATATGTCGTTGGAAGGCAAGTTATTGGTCTATAGTTTTTAGGACAGCTTGCAGGTTCAATCTTAAGGAGGAGTGTCATTTTTTCTGTTGTTAACCAGGTTGGTGTCTGTTTGGGATACACATATAACTAGTTCTTAGGGCTAAATCTTTGTGTAAAGATGTTAATACTTTTAGCTAGAAGTTAGGTACTACATCTGGGGCTGGGGTTTCCAGTTAGGAGTTTTTTTTAGTCTTGTTTCGATTTCTTTGGCTGTTACTTCATCCCATTTCATATTCTGTACATTTGACCTTCTTACTGTTTCTTTTACTTCTTCTATCCATTCAGCATCTTTGTTATGTTCCACGGGGTCTTCATAGATATTCCTCCTTTTTTGGTGGGGTTTCGATTCCTTTTGCTTTGTTTCCCACTTCTCTATAAAACTTTTTTGGGTCATCAATGAATTACTTATCTTGTACTTTTTCTTGTATTTATCTGCATATCTTAGAAGATTTTTTTTTTTTTGCCTGCACTGGTATCTTTGGTTTATTATTTGCAATAGTGTACGATAAATCCTGGTCTGTTCTCTCACTGTGTATTGCTTTTATCACATCTATCTTATCACGTCTATCTTTCTAAGTATTTTTGTTGATCTATTCCCTCTTCTATACTCTTCTAACAATGACCCTTCTTGTCTTAATTGATTTATAGCTTTCTCTGTTCAATGCTTCCATGATAGTATTTGATTTCTTCCTTTCCTTTATTTCTCTGTGTTTTTATGGTAGGACTATCTGTTATTAATTTAGCTGCACAGTAATGTATCCTATTTTCTTCTGTTATATCACATGAATTTCTGTTAATAGTCTTGATTTCTGTGTTCATCTGTTTTATCAGACTTCTAACATTTTGGGTGTTATTTACTTTCCATAATCTATTTCTTTCATTGAACTTAATACGTCAAACTCTTCCCTTACTTAATTTTCTTCTAAACTAAGGGCACATACTTTGTCCTCCTTTTCCTGCAGGCATTCTACAGAAAATTCCAGAACATCTTCCTGTGATGACACATTTTTTTGGCATTGAGCTTAAGGCCATGGTTCTAACACCAGTTGTTGGTCTCAGTGAGGTCTTTCTGTAGGATGTCGACATAACTTGGGGAGTTAATTATGGCTCCCAACTTGCAATCGTCTGCGAAATTTGTCAGCCAGAGTCCATTTGTGTTGGCCTGGACTTCGGAGAAGTAGATACCAAACAGGAGAGGACCCAGGACCAAACCCTGTGGGACTCCACTCATGACTGGTCAGCAGTCTGACTTGGAGTCAGCTACTTTCCCACTGTGGGTTCTATCTGTGAGCCAGTTTACAACCCACCTAGTGATATAGGGGTTGATGCCTAGCTTAGCGAATTTTTCTATGATTCCTGAGTGGAGAATGGTATCAAAGGTCTTGGCCAGATCAAGGTAGGCTGTATGAACCACCTTGCCTTCATCCACAGCTCTGGTGACTGACTCAAAGAAGTCGACCAAGTTGAGCAGGCATGATCTACCCTTTACAAAATCAAAGTGTGTGGGATCCAGAGTTTGGAGATTCCCTATATCCTTGTTTATTAGGTCCATGATGATGCGTTCCATAGCTTTGCATATCAGACTTGTCAGGTTAATGGGGTGATAGTTCCCAGGGTCTGTAGTTGCTCCTCCTTGGTGGAGAGGGATGACTGTAGCAGTGCGCCTTTTGGTAGGGACAAAGCCTGACGTGAGGCTGTGATTAAACAGGGTACACAAGTGAGGTGCCAGTTCACTCTGTAGTTCATGTAGAACACAGCCAGGGATATTGTCAGGTCCCATAGAAGCTGTATTCTTGGCCTTGGACAGTGCTGTTTTCACTTGTGCAGCAGTAATACTGGGTGCCTGGCAATCGACTGGTATTGTGATTAGTCCTTTGGTAGGGGAGTGGTAAATCTGGCACTGAATCTGGCGGCCAGTATACTGGCAATATCTGTTGACTCGGTATAGGAGGTGCCGTTGTGCCATAGCTCACAGCAAATCTGGGTATTGTCATGGAGATTATTTACATAACTATAGATGGCCTTGTGATTGCCTTTACTATCTGCTGCAATTATGTTTTCATAGCTAGCTTTAGAGGATTTGATGAGGGATCGCAACTTTTTATTGAGGCTGAGAAGGGAGTTTTTCTAGTCTTGGGACTTCACCTTATTTCACATCAATTTCCTCCTTCTGTTGTAGAGTTTGTTTATGGCAGGGGACCACCAGATTGGCTTCCTTTTTTGGAGGAGAGTGTCTTGGTTCTATTGGATATGACAAGATCCATGTATTTGTGTACGTATTCATACAGGGCATTAGCGTATGATTCGGTGGTCATGCAGCTGTTCTCCAATTGCATAGGTGCCGTGAAATTAGCCACCTCTGTTTTTAGGAGCCCAAAGTTAGCTTTGGAGAAGTTTTTCATGGTGGTTACCTTTGTGGGGGGGGGGGTGGATGTGGATTTCCAAGGTGATTAGTTTGTGGTCGGATCTAAACAGGGAGGAGTTGACTATTGGTATAGAGCAACAGTCATCCATGTTAGTAATGACCAGGTCAAGGACGTTGCTACCTCTAGTGGGGGTAAGAACGACCTGGTCCAGGACGTTGAAATTAATGAATTCCAGGAAATGGTGGGCAAGTGCATTGATACATGAGTAGTTTTCTCAGTTAATAGAGGGGTAGTTGAAGTCACCCAGTATGAGAGTGTTAGGTTGGACCCTAATATTCTCCAGGGTGCTTAGGAATGTAGAGTTTGAGTCTTGGGTCATGGTTGGGGACATATAGGAGGCTACAACCTGAATCACTGTCTTACCCAATGTTAGCTGCACCTGAAGTATTTCTAATGTGTTACATTGGGCTGCCAGTCTGGAGGTGTGTGCATCCTTTATGAATATGGAAACACCACCGCCTTTGGAGCTTCGGTCCAAGTTCTGGGGCTGAAAGGTGTGGAATGAGTTATAGCCTGGTAGTACATGGGTTTTTTCTGCTGCCTTAGGTCTCTGTTACAGCACAAATGTTGGTGTTCTCCATTTTAAGGAGTGCTTTGAGTGAGTGCATTTTCAGATTTTAGACTTCTAGCATTGAGCAGCATGACTCTCAGATTGCATTTGTTTGTAGCTGTTATTGTGGTGATTTGGTCTTTGGAACATGGCCTAAAAAAGGCACTATAGGGGGGGGGGGGAAGAGCCTTGGCCAGTATCCGGAAGCCAGGGTGTGACAGATGCAGGCCATTTCTGACAAAGCATAGAGGTCTGTCAATCATGTCATCCTAGGCAGACAGATACTGGATCTCCTTAGAATGACACCAGAAACTTAGCCAATTGTTGAAATCAATCATTTTCTACTTGTACTGTGGTATCATTCTGGGTGATGGTAGGAGGCTGCTCAAGGCTAGGATCATACCCTCCTGGGCTACATAATCCAAGAGCTCCTCCATGTCTCTTTTCATGTAGTCCAGGGAGGTACGTCTCAGGTCATTCACACCCAGATGTACAATGAAGAGTCATATTTGTACCTGTTGTTGATGGACCTGAGTGTGTGCATTATGTGGTGGATCCTGGCACCTGACAGGCAGCTGACTGTTACTTTCTCCTTATTCAACCTAGTGAGTGGGACATCAGTATGCCTCACTGTTGAGTCACCTACGACTACTGTGTTGGGCATGCTGTTTTGCCTTAGGGTTTTTGGTTGAGTGGCACACTGTTTAGAAGAGTTATGTGTCTCGTGATTAGTGTTGTGTTGTGGTGGTCAAGTGCGTTTCTGCCTTGGAGGTCTCTGCTGTTTAGGTAGATTTTTATTGACAGCCTCCATGAAGGTGGGTGTGTGGTTTGTGTTTTTGCGTGAAGGTAATGCTGGTGTGTGTTCTGGAGGGCTATGTGTTACGTGTGGTGAGGTGCAAGTAGGTTCATAGGTAGGTACTAGATTATCAGCCCAAGAGCCTAAGTAAGCCTAGCCAACAAGGTTCCCTGGCTTACATCACCCAAGAAAGTTGTTTTCCTGTGCCCCTGTTAAGTAGAGCCACAGAAGTGATCCCCGGGGTATATTTCCTATTTTCCATCCACTCATCAAGATTTTTCTTGAAGTGTGCTAATGAACTTTTCTTGACATAGACAGGTAGCCTGTTCCAGAGTATGGGAAGTCGCTGGGACAGGAATCTATCCCTCCAGCATGTCATGTTTATTGTGGTGACAAGGTTTAGGTCCCTAGAGCGTGTAGCTCGGAGGGCTTTGGATTTCTTTAGGTGAGGCATGTCCAACAGCTCTGGGTTTGACATAGCTTTGCATGTCAGGCAGAGATCACCTCGGAATAGGAGATATGCTACGGAGTAAAGCTGGAGTTTTTTGAGATGGTCAGTGTAGGGCATCTGTTTGAGGCCAGTAATCCTCTTTGTGAGGTACTTCTGTGGCCTTTCCAGCTGCTGCAGATGTCTTGTGAGGCACATTCCCAAAGGGGCGTTGTACTCTATAATGGATCTTATGAGTGTCAAGTAGAGGGGAATAATGACCTCTTTTTTCCTGGATGATAACCCTTTTGTGATGAGGTGTGCCATGTAGAAGGATTTCCTGACTACTGTGGTGATGTGATTGTCAAAGGAGAGACTAGTGTCCACCTGGGTCCCAAGGTCTCTTATCACACATTCAACGTTAAATGGACTGCCGCCTTTGTGGTAGTTCATGGGTACTGAGTTCTTACCAAAGGGGATGACAATGCACTTTTTGGCATTGAGCTTGAGGCCATGGCTCTGACACCTGGCATCTGTCTCAGTGAAGCCCTTCTGTAGGATGTCCACATCATCTGGGGACTCGACTATGGCTCCTAGTTTTCAGTCATCTGTGAACTTCATTAGCCAAAGGCCTTCTGTGTTAGCCTGTACTTCAGAGCAGTAAATACCAAACAGGAGAGGTCCCAGGACTGAACCTTGTGGTACTCCACTTGTCACTGGTTTGAAGTCAGATTTGGAGACTGCAGCTTTTATAGTGTTGACCTTTTCTTCTTGACCAGCTATTCTGGTCTTGGCTGGAGAGTGTGTGGCTTCCAATTTGGATATATAGGTGCATCTCTCACAAGTCTGAGTGTCTGGAGGTAAGAGGAGAGGGTTCTCAGTGAACATGAGGCAGTTGCTGCATTGCCTCAGGATGCCCAAGTTCACCAGGTTAATAGGAGAAAGCACAGGGAACTGACTTTTAGACATGCCAGAAGGGGTGGGCATTAATAATAAGTACTGGAGCTGTTTCCTTGTAGAACGTTTAGTGCTGGTAGCACTTTTGTGTGCTACAATAATTGCTACAAGAAGTTTGGTAAAGTGCTAGACTAATAAGCTAGTAAAACTGCAGGAAAGGAGAGAACTAGCAGATATAAGGGAAAAATTGAAGAGCAGACTTTTTGGCAATGCTAAAAAGCTTACAAACAGTCCTGGATACAGCAAATCTGTATCTGGACTACACTAGTTCCAGGAAAGGCAGGAAACAGTAGTAGAATGTGAAGAGAGAGAATTCAATATTCAGAAGCTAAAGGGGTGGGCCTTTGCTAAGTTCTCACTATAAACAGTAGAATAAGCTGATGTAATGATGTAATGTGACTGGGTGGGCGGGGGTTTCCAGAATCAACTTTATACCAGAGGAGGGCAACTCAAAGCCACCAAGACTTAAGACCCCCACAAGAACTGGGTGGGGTGGTGGGGAAAAAACAGTAGTACAGATTACAGAGATATTAAATCAAAAGTGCAGAAGATAATTGAGACTATACACTTATCTTTTCCCAATATCACAGTAGGCAGTTTTGGGCTACGCTTTGTTATTGATTGCGCTGATGTTGTGAAAGACCTATATTGGCCATTGCCAATGCCTGGAACAAACTTCCCCTTTCTCTAAGAACAAACAACAACTTCCTTAATTTTAAAAAACTTCTAAAGGACTTGTTTCTAATTCCTCGACGTGCCCTTGTCCCACTCCCACCTAAACTGCTCCATCTCCTCTTCCCCTCTTCCTGTCAGCTCGCACACTTTACCACAACTACTCATTTAAGGTCTTTATGATATTCTACCAACCTTGAAATTCTTTCTGATGTTAATTGTTAGATAGAGTCAAATCAAACTTTTTATATTTAATTTTATATACTTAATATGTACGATGGCTGTTTAAACCCCCTGTATTACTCTTGTATTTTAACATGTTCACTCATAAGTTGTATTATGTTTCTCCTGTGTATAAACACCTGTATGTTAATATTGTATGTTTTGTTTTTGTATTTATTTATATGTGGAGCTTTTCTCCTCGGTGTCTGCTGAAAAAGTGCTCACCAGCCCAGTCAGACTAACCCAGTAAACAAATGTCAGGGTGGGAGGTTGGCATAATGGTTAAGGTGTTTACCTTGCAAACACAAAATGCAGGGTTTGACACTCACGTGGGGTGATAGGCTAGGCTTAAAATGGCCCACAAGGGCAGTTAGCCTAGTACTAATCTATGAACCTATAAATAATACTAATTATGCACATTCCTGAACTTGCTCAAATCTACATAAACCTGAGCTTAGTTACACTGAATGAAAAGTACAATATCTTAACCTGTCGTATGAAAAGAAATGTACTTTTGATGCCTCAGAGGTCCTTTCTTTTGAAACATTTATAAGTTCTCTGAATATGGCTTCTTTTCAGTTCCTGAGTACGCTGATTATGTGATAATTTTTTACTCAGTCCTTAAACTGCATAAAATCCTTTACAAGGTGAAAAGCAGCTTCAGAACACTTCCATTGTAGTCCGTCTAAAGCATTGACAGCTTTATCTGTCATTATGGAACTGGGCTAGAACTGTGGAAACCTGCTAGAGAGAACCAGGTGAGTTACATCATCAAATGATGTAGGTGACTGTGATGAGGGGCATTATCTAATGATGGAAGTGACTATATAAGGGACATTCTGTAATGATAAAGGTGACTTTGATAAGGTATATTAATTAATAATATAGGTGACTGTGATGAGGTACATTACATAATGAAGTAGGTAATTGTGATAGTGTATCTTACCTAACGATGTAGATGACCACAATGAGATACATTACCTAATGATATAAGTGACTGTGAAGGGGTATGTTATCTAATGATGTAAGTGAGTATATGAGGTACATTATGTAATGGTATAGGTGACTTTGATAAGGTATATTATTTAAGGATATAGGTGACTGTGATGAGGTACATTATAAAATTATGTAGGTAATTGTGATAGGGTATCTTACCTAACGATGTAGATGACCATGATGAGATACATTACCTAATGATATAAGTGACTGTGATGGGGTATGTTATGTAATGATGTAGGTGATTGTGATGAGGAACATTATCTAATGATGTAAGTGACTATATGAGGTACATTATGTAATGATATAGGTGACTTTGATAAGGTATATTATTTAATGATATACGTGACTGTGATGAGGTACATTATGTAATGATGTAGGTGATGGTGATAGGTTATCTTACCTACCGATGTAGATGACCATGATGAGATATATTACCTAATGATATAAGTGACTGTGATGGGGTATGTTATGTAATGATGTAGGTGATTGTGATGAGGGGCATTATCTAATGATGTAAGTGACTATATCAGGTACATTATGTAATGGTATTGGTGACTTTGGTAACGTATATTATTTAATGATATAGGTGACTGTGGTGAGGTACATTATATAATGATGTAGGTGATTGTGATAGGGTATCTTACTTAACAATGTAGATGAACATGATGAGATACATTACCTAAAAATATAAGTGACTGCAACGGGGTATGTTATCTAATGATGTAGGTGATTGTTATAAGGGTTATTATCTAATGATGTAAGTGACTATATGAGGTACATTATGCAATGACTTTAATAAGGTATATTAATTCATGATATAGGTGACTGTGACGAGGTACATTATATAATGATATAGGTAATTGTGACAGGGTATCTTATCTAACAATTTAGATGACCACGATGAGATACATTACCTATAAGTGACTGCAACGAGGTATGTTTTCTAATGATTTAAGTGACTATATGATGTACATAATGTAATGGTATAGGTAACTTTGATAAGGTATATTATTATTTAATGAAACAGGTGACTGTGATGAGGTACATTATATAATGATGTAGGTAATTGTGATAGGGTATCTTACCTACCGATGTAGATTACCATGATGAGATACATTACCTAATGATATAGTTGATTGTGACAGGGTATGTTATCTTATGATGTAGGTGATTGTGATGAGGGGCATTATCTAATGATGTAAGTGACTATATGAGGTACATTATGCAATGGTATTGGTGACTTTGGTAAGGTATATTATTTAATGTTATAGGTGACTGTGATAAGGCACATTATATAATGATGTAGGTGATTGTGATAGGGTATCGTACTTAACGATGTAGATGACCACGATGAGATACGTTACCTAAAAATATAAGTGACTACAATGGGGTATGTTATCAAATGATGTAGGTGACTGTGATGAGGGGCATTATCTAATAATGTAAGTGACTATATGAGGTACATTATGCAATGACTTTAATAAGGTATATTAATTAATGATATAGGTGACTGTGATGAGGTACATTATATAATGATGTAGGTAATTGTGATAGGGTATCTTATCTAACGATGTAGATGACCACGATGAGATACATTGCCTATAAGTGACTGCAATGAGGTATGTTTTCTAATCATTTAAGTGACTATATGAGGTACATTATGTAATGGTATAGGTGACTTTGGTAAGGTATAGTATTTAATAACATAGATGACTGTGATGAGTTAAATTATATAATGATGTAACTAATTGTGATAGGGTATCTTACCTAATGATGTAGATGAGCAGGATGAGATACATTGCCTAATGATATAAGTGACTGTGACGGGGTATGTTATCTAATGATGTAGGTGATTGTGATGAGGGGCATTATCTAATGATGTAAGTGACTATATGAGGTACATTATGTAATGGTATAGGTAACTTTGATCAGGTATAATATTATTTAATGATATAGGTGACTGTGATGAGGTACATTATATAATGATGGGGGTAATTGTGATAGGGTATCTTACCTAACAAAGTAAATGACCACGATGAGATACATTACCTAATGATATAAGTGTCTGCGACAAGGTATGTTATCTAATGATGTAGGTGATTGTTATGAGGGTTATTAACTAATGATATAAGTGAGTATATGATTTACATTATGTAATGGTAGAGGTCACTTTGAAAAGGTAAATTATTTAATGAGATAGGTGACTGTGATGAGGTACACTATCAAATGATGTAGGTGATTGTGATGAGGGGCATTATCTAATGACGGAAGTGACTATATGAGGTACATAATGTAATGGTATAGGTAACTTTGATAAGGTATATTATTTAATGAACAGGTGACTGTGATAAGGTACATTATATAATGATGTAGGTAATTGTGATAGGGTATCTTACCTATCGATGTAGATGACCATGGTGATATACATTACCTAATGATATAGTTAACTGTGATGGGGTATGTTATCTAATGATGTAGGTGATTGTGATGAGGGGCTTTATCTAATGATGTAAGTGACTATATGAGGTACATTATGCATGATATAGGTTACTTTGATAAGGTATATTATTTAATGATATAGGTGACTGTCATGAGGTACATTATATAATGATGTAGTTGACAGTGATAGGGTATCTTACCGAACAAAGTAGATGACCATGATGAGATACATTACCTAATGATATAGTTGACTGTGATGAGTTATGTTATCTAATGATGTAGGTGATTGTGATGAGGGGCATGATATAATGATATAAGTGGCTATTAGAGGTACATTATGCAATGATATAGGTTAGTTTGATAAGTTATATTATTTAATGATATAGGTGACTGTCATGAGGTACATTATATAATGATGTAGGTGATTGTGATAGGGTATCTTAGCTAACAATGTAGATGACCACGATGAGATACATTACCTTATGATATAAGTGAATGTGACGGGGTATGTTATCTAATGATGTAGGTGATTGAGATGTGGCGCATTATCTAATGATGTAAGTGACTATAGGAGGTACATTATGTAATGGTATAGGTGACTTTGGTAAGGTATATTATTTAATGATATAGGTGACTGTGATGAGGTACATTATATAAGTATGTAGGTAATTGTAATAGGGTATCTTACCTAACGATGTAGATGCCCATGATGAGATACATTACCTAATGATATAAGTGACTGCGACGGGGTATGTTATCTAATGATGAAGGTGATTGTGATGAGGGGCATTATCTAATGATGTAAGTGACTATATGAGGTACATTATGAAATGGTGTAGGTAACTTTGATAAGGTATAATATTATTTAGTGATATACGTGACTGTGATGAGGTACATTATATAATGATGTAGGTGATTGTGATTGGGTATCTTACCTAATGAAGTAGATGACCACGATGAGATACATTAACTAATGGTATAGTTGACTGTGATGAGGTATGTTATCTAATGATGTAGGTGACTGTGATGAGGGGCATTATCTAATGATGTAAGTGACTATATTAGGTACATTATGTAATGGTAGAGGTCACTTTGATAAGTTAAATTATTTAATGATATAGGTGACTGTGATGAGGTACATTATATAATGATGTAGGTGATTGTGATAGGGTATCTTAGCTAACAATGTAGATGACCACGATGAGATACATTACCTTATGATATAAGTGAATGTGACGGGGTATGTTATCTAATGATGTAGGTGATTGTGATGTGGGGCATTATCTAATGATGTAAGTGACTATAGGAGGTACATTATGTAATGGTATAGGTGACTTTGGTAAGGTATATTATTTAATGATATAGGTGACTGTGATGAGGTACATTATATAAGTATGTAGGTAATTGTAATAGGGTATCTTACCTAACGATGTAGATGCCCATGATGAGATACATTACCTAATGATATAAGTGACTGTGACGGGGTATGTTATCTAATGATGTAAGTGACTGTTATGAGGGTTATTATCATCTAATGATGTAAGTGACTATATGAGGAACATTATGTAATGATAAAGGTGACTTTGATAAGGTATATTAATTAATGATATAGGTGACTGTGATGAGGTACATTATATAATGAAGTAGGTAATTGTGATAGGGTATCTTACCTAACGATGTAGATGACCACAATGAGATACCTTACCTAATGATATAAGTGACTGCGAAGGAGTAAGTTATCTAATGATGTAAGTGAGTATATGAGGTACATTATGGGATGGTATAGGTGACTTTGAAAAAGGTATATTATTTAATGATATACATGACTGTGATGAGGTACTTTATATAATGATGTGGGTAATTGTGATAGGGTATCTTACCTAACAATGTAGATGACCACAATGAGATACATTATCTAATGATAATGATATAAGTGACTGCGACGGGGTATGTTATCTAATAATGTAGGTGATTGTAATGAGGGGCATTATCTAATGGTGTAAGTGACTATATGAGATACATTATGTAATGGTATTTGTGACTTTGATAAGGTATATTATTTAATGATATAGGTGACTGTAATGAGGTACATTATATAATGATGTAGGTTATTGTGATAGGGTTTCTTACCTAACGATGTAGATGACCACGATGAGATACATTACCTAATGATATAAGTGACTGCGACGGGTTATGTTATCTAATGATGTAAGAGATTGTGATGAGGGGCATTATCTAATGATGTAAGTGACTATATGAGGTACATTATGTAATGATATAGGTGACTTTGATAAGGTATATTATTTAATGATATAGGTGACTGTGATAAAGTACATTATGTAATGATGTAGGTGATTGTGATAGGGAATCTTATCTAACGATGTACATGACCATGATGAAATACATTACCTAATGAAATAAGTGACTGTGACAGGGTATGTTATCTAATGATGTAGGTGATTGTGATAAGGGGCAGTATCTAATGATGTAAGTGACTATATCAGGTACATTATGTAATGGTATAGGTGACTTTGGTAAGGTATATAATTTAATGATATGGGTGATTGTGATGATGTACATTATATAATGATGTAGGTGATTGTGATAGGGTATCTTACTTAACAATGTAGATGACTCTGATGAGATACATTGCCTAAAAATATAAGTGACTGCAATGGGGTATGTTATATAGTGATGTAGGTGATTGTGATGAGGGTCATTATCTAATGATGTAAGTGACTATATGGGGTACATTATGTAATGGTATAGGTCACTTTGATAAGGTATATTATTTAATGATATCAGTGACTGTGATGAGGTACATTATATAATGATGTAGGTGATTGTGCTAGAGTATATTACCTAACAATGTAGATGACCATGGTGAGATACATTATCTAATGATATAAGTGACTGCGATGGGGTATGTTATCTACTGATGAAGGTGATTGTTATAAGGGTTATTATCTAATTATGTAAGTGACTATATGGGGTACATTATGCAATGATATAGGTGATTTTAATGAGGTACATTAATTAATGATATAAGTGACGGTGATGAGGTATATTATATAATGATGTAGGTAATTGTGATAGGGTATCTTGTCTAACCATGTAGATGACCACGAAGAGATACATTACCTATAAGTGACTGCAACGGAGTATGTTATCTAATGATGTAAGTGACTATATGATTTACATAATGTAATGGTATAGGTGACTTTGTTAAGGTATATTATTTAATGACATAGATGACTGTGATGAGGTAAATTATATAATGATGTAGGCAACTGTGATAGGGTATCTTACCTAATGATGTAGATGAGCAGGATGAGATACATTACCTAATGATATAAGCGACTATATGAGGTACATTATGCAATGATATAGGTTACTTTGATAACGTATATTATTTAATGATATAGGTGACTGTCATGAGGTACATTATATAATGATGTAGGTGATGGTGATAGGGTATCTTACCTAACACCGTAGATGACCATGATGAGATACATTACTTAATGATATAGTTGACTGTGACAGGGTATGTTATCTAATGATGTAGGTGATTGTGATGAGGGGCATGATCTAATGATGTAAGTGACTATATGAGGTACATTATGCAATGATATAGGTTACTTTGGTAAGGTATATTATTTAATGATATAGGTGACTGTGATGAGGTACATTATATAAGTATGTAGGTAATCGTAATAGGGTATCTTACCTAACGATGTAGACGCCCATGATGAGATACATTACCTAATGATATAAGTGACTGTGACAAGGTATGTTATCTAATGATGTAAGAGATTGTGATGAGGGGCATTATCTAATGATGTAAGTGACTATATGAGGTACATTATGTAATGATATAGGTGACTTTGATAAGGTATATTATTTAATGATATAGGTGACTGTGATAAAGTACATTATGTAATGATGTAGGTGATTGTGATAGGGAATCTTACCTAATGATGTACATGACCATGATGAAATACATTACCTAATGAAATAAGTGACTGTGATGGGGTATGTTATCTAATGATGTAGGTGATTGTGATAAGGGGCAGTATCTAATGATGTAAGTGACTATATCAGGTACATTATGTAATGGTATAGGTGACTTTGGTAAGGTATATTATTTAATGATATGGGTGATTGTGATGATGTACATTATATAATGATGTAGGTGATTGTGATAGGGTATCTTACTTAACAACGTAGATGACTCTGATGAGATACATTGCCTAAAAATATAAGTGACTGCAACGGGGTATGTTATATAGTGATGTAGGTGATTGTGATGAGGGTCATTATCTAATGATGTAAGTGACTATATGAGGTACATTATGTAATGGTATAGGTCACTTTGATAAGGTATATTATTTAATGATATCAGTGACTGTGATGAGGTACATTATATAATGATGTAGGTGATTGTGCTAGAGTATATTACCTAACGATGTAGATGACCATGGTGAGATACATTACCTAATGATATAAGTGACTGCGATGGGGTATGTTATCTAATGATGAAGGTGATTGTTATAAGGGTTATTATCTAATTATGTAAGTGACTATATGGGGTACATTATGCAATGATATAGGTGATTTTAATGAGGTACATTAACTAATGATATAGGTGACGGTGATGAGGTACATTATATAATGATGTAGGTAATTGTGATAGGGTATCTTGTCTAACCATGTAGATGACCACGAAGAGATACATTACCTATAAGTGACTGCAACGGGGTATGTTATCTAATGATGTAAGTGACTATATGAGGTACATAATGTAATGGTACAGGTGACTTTGTTAAGGTATATTATTTAATGACATAGATGACTGTGATGAGGTAAATTATATAATGATGTAGGCAACTATGATAGGGTATCTTATTTAATGATGTAGATGAGCAGGATGAGATACATTACCTAATGATATAAGCGACTATATGAGGTACATTATGCAATGATATAGGTTACTTTGGTAAGGTATATTATTTAATGATATAGGTGACTGTGATGAGGTACATTATATAAGTATGTAGGTAATTGTAATAGAGTATCTTACCTAACGATGTAGATGCCCATGATGAGATACATTACCTAATGATATAAGTGACTGTGACAAGGTATGTTATCTAATGATCTAGGTGATTGTGATGAGGGGCATTATCTAATGATGTAAGTGACTATATGAGGTACATTATGCAATGATATAGGTTACTTTGATAAGGTATATTATTTAGTGATATAGGTGACTGTGATGAGGTACATTATATAATGATGTGGGTAATTGTGATAAGGTATCTTATCTAACGATGTAGATGACCATGATGAGATACATTTCCTAATGATATTAGTGACTGCGAAGGGGGATGTTATCTAATGATGTAAGTGATTGTGATGAGGGGCATTATCTAATGATGTAAGTGACTATATGAGGTACATTATGTAATGGTATAGGTGACTTTGGTAAGATATATTATTTAATGATATAGTTGACTGTGATGAAGTACATTATATAGTGATGTAAATGATTGTGATTGGGTATCTTACCTAACGAAGTAGATGACCACAATGAGATACATTAACTAATGTTATAGTTGACTGTGATGGTGTATGTTATCTAATGATGTAGGTGATTGTGATGAGGGGCATTATCTAATGATGTAAGCGACTATATTAGGTACATTATGTAATGACAGGGGTCACTTTGATAAGTTAAATTATTTAATGACATAGGTGACTGTGATAAGGTACATAATATAATGATGTAGGTGATTGTTATGGGGTGTCTTACCTAATGATGTAGATGGCCACGATGAAATACATTACCTAATGATATAAGTGACTGCGATGGGGTATGTTATCTAATGATTTAAGTGATTGTTATGAGGGTTATTATCAATTGATGTAAGTGACTATATGAGGAACATTATGTAATAATAAAGGTGACTTTGATAAGGTATATTAAATAATGATATAGGTGACTGTGATGAGTTACATTATATAATGAAGTAGATAATTGTGATAGGGTATCTTACCTAACAATGTAGATGACCACAATGAGATACATTACCTAATGATATAAGTGACTGCGAAGGGATATGTTATCTAATGATGTAACTGAGTATATGAGGTACATTATGGAATGGTATAGGTGACTTTGATAAGGTATATTATTTAATGATATACATGACTGTAATGAGGTACTTTATATAATGATGTAGGTAACTGTGAAAGGGTATCTTACCTAACGATTTCGATGACTACGATGAGATACATTACCTAATGATATAAGTGACTGCAACGGGTATGTTATCTAATGATGTAAGTGATTGTGATGAGGGGCATTATCTAATGATGTAAGTGACTATATAAGGTACCTTATGTAATGATATAGGTGACATTGATAAGGTATATTATTTAATGTATATTTGATCTGTGACACTCCTCCCAGTCTAGTGTCTTTAGTTCACTCAGTCTAATAGAGAACATTTGTGAAGGCCAACCCACTCAGATTCTTAACGTTGAATTAACTTCTGCTCCAGCTTTCTCCATTTCCACTTTACTGGAAAAAAAAATTTTAAGCTTGCTTCCCCCCTTTCCTGTGGCAGGTCAGATACGGATTTGTTGTGTCCAGGACTGTTTGTGAACTCCTAAGCCCCCCCCTCACTTAACTGGGGTTAAACTATTCCTGGCGCCATAAAGTCTGTTCTTCAAAATTTCCCTTGCAACTAGCCAGCTTTTTAGTTTTAGCACTCCAATCTGTTTCTTTGATCTCAGCACTTGTTCAGAACTCATTGTAAGCACTAAATAAGTTACAAATTACTACAGCACTCAACTTTCCTCACTTGTCTAGATGAAAACAGTTTTTAGTACTTAATAAATAAGCACCTATTCAGGCATGTCTAAAAGTCAGCTCCCGGTGTTTCCTCCTGTCTACCTGATGAATCTGGGCATCTTGGGACAATGCAGCAATTGCCTTATGTACACAGACAACCCTCTCCTCCTACCACCCTACACTACGACCTGTGAAAGATGCACTTATATAGCCAAACTGGAAGCAAAGCTCTTTTCACCAAAGACTGGCCTAGACAGTCAAGAGGAGATGATAAACACTTGCACCGCACCACAATCATCACATAGTCCCTCAAAACCTACATCACCAAAACACCCACACAGAACCACAAAACACACACCTACATTCACCGAGGCTCTCAGTACAAATCTGCCCAAACAACAGAGACCTCCAAAGCAGAAATGCAAGCAACCTCCACCCCTCAACACAACCCAAATGGCACATAGCCTACATAATCAGTGTGCCACTCAACTACAGCCCATAAGGCATAACGTACCCAACACTCTAGTCATAGGTGACTCTATAGTCAGGCACACTGATGTTCCACTCACCAGGCTAAACAAGGAAAAAGTTACTGTCAGCTGCCTATCAGGTGCCAGGATCCGCCACATAACACATGCACTCAGGTCACTCCACAACAAGTACAAATATGACTCTGTCATTGTCCATGTTGGTGTGAATGACCTGAGATGTACCTCCCTGGACTACATGAAAAGAGACATGGAGGAGCCCTCCCATCTTGTAGCCCAGGCCGGTATGACCCTAGCCCTGAGTAGCATCCTGCCATCACCCAGAATTACACCACAGTACAAGGACAAAATGATTGACTTTAACAATTGGCTAAGCTTCTAGTGTCATTCTAAGGGAATCCAGTATCTGTCTGCCTGGGAGGACATGATCGACAGACCACGCTGCTTTGCCAGAGATGGCCTGCACCTGTCACCCTTGGGATTCCGGATACTGGCAAAGGCTCTTGCCACCCCTATAGTGCCTTTTTTAGGCAAGGTTCAAATGACAAATTCACCACCATAACAGGTACAAACAAGCAAAATCTGAGGGTAATGCTACTCAATGCTAGAAGTCTAAACCTCAAAATGCACTCACTCGAGGCACTCCTTAAAATGGAGAACATTGACATCTGTGCAGTGACAGAGACCTGGTTCAAAGCTCCAGAGAGCACCACTGCATTACCAGGCTATAATTCATACCACACCTTTCAGCCACCAAACCCGGACCAAAACACTAAAGGTGGAGGCGTGTCCATATTCATTAAGTGCATCCACATCTCCAAGCTAGTTGCTCATCATAACGCATCCGAGATTATCCAAGTTCAACTAACTCTGGGTAAAACCGCAATCCAGATTGTAGTTTGCAACAGACCCCCCCACTATGCCCCAGGATTCCCACTCCTCTTTTCTTGATACACTAGAAAATATTAAGGTACAACCCAACACTCTAATAATGGGTGATTTCAACTACCCTACCATTAACTGGGAAAACTACTCATGTACCAACTCTTTTGCTCAACGTTTTCTGGAAATCATCAATTCCAATGCTTTGCATCAACTTATCCATACTCCCACCAGGGGCAGCAATATCCTAGACCTGGTCATCACCAACATGGGTGACCGGTGTTCCACACCAGAGGTCAGCTCTTCATTGGTCAGATCCAACCACAAGCTAATCACCCTAGATAGCCACATCCCGCTCCCAACCCCCATTAGGAAAACAGCCGTAAAAAATTTCTCCAAAGCCAACTTCACGCTTCTTAAGACAGAAGTGGCAAACTTCACGACACCCATGAGATGGACAATAGAGGTACGACTGCTGAATCCTACACATATGCACTTTATAAGCAGTTACACAAGTGCATGGATCGTGCTATCCCTAACAGAACCAAGATGCTATCCTCCAAAAAAAGGAAGCCAATCTGGTGGTCTTCTGCCATAAACAAACTCTACAACAAAAGAAAGAAACTGTTGCAAAAACGAGTAAAATCCCATGAGTGGAGGAGCTCCCTGGTCAGCCTCAGTAAGAAGCTGAGATCCCTCATAAAATCCTCCAAAGCTAGTTATGAAAACAAAATTGCCACTGATTCTAAAGACAACCACAAAGCATTCTATAGCTATGTCAAAAATCTCAATGGCAACAATCGGATCTGCTCTGAGTTAAAGCACAATGACACTAAATATACAGAACCAACTGATATTGCCAACATTCTGGCAGATAGGCTCAGTGCTAACTTTACCCCCCTCTCACCCCCTAAAGGGCCCATCTTCATACCGGAAGAATTCAAAGTTCCTGTAATCATGGCTGCACAGGTAAAAACTTCACTCTCCAAAGCCAAGAACACAGCATCCACGGGACCTGACAACATCCCAGGCTGCTTCTACATGAACTACAGAATGAACTGGCACCCCAACTAAGTACCATGTTTAATCATAGCCTCACCTCAGGCTTTGTGCCCATTGAATGGTGCACTGCAACAGTTATCCCACTCCACAAAGGGGGGGGGCCACAACAGACCCCAGGACCTACTGCCCCATTAGCCTGACAAGCCTCGTCTGCAAGGCCATGGAATGTATCATCAAAGAACTCATAAACAAAGACATTGGAGATCTCCAAACTCTGGACCCCACACAGTTTGGGTTTGTAAAAAGCAAATCATGTCTCCTAAACCTCATAGACTTCTTTGAAGTAGTCACCAAAGCCATAGATGACGGTAAGGTGGTTCACACAGCCTATCTAGATCTCGCAAAGGCGTTCGACACCATCCCCCACTCTGGAATTATAGATAAACTCACAAAAATAGGTACAAATCCCTATGTCACAAGATGGGTTGCCAACTGGCTTACTGACAGCACCCACACCGTGAAAGTAGCAGACTCCAAATCAGACTTCAGACCAGTGACAAGTGGAGTACCACAGGGTTCAGTCCTGGGTCCTCTCCTGTTTGGTATCTACTTCTCTGAAGGACAGGCTAACACAGAATGTATTTGGCTAACTAAATTTGCAGATGACTGCAAACTAGTAGCCATAATTGAAATTCCTAACGATGTGGACATCCTACAAAAGGGCCTCACTGAAACAGATGCCTGGTGTCAAAGACATGGTCTCAACCTCAATGCCAAAAAGTGCATTGTCATCCCCTTTGGTAAAAACTCTGTATCCATGAACTACCACATAGGTGGTAGTCTACTTAACACCGAAAGTGTGATGAGACCTTGGGACACAGGTGGACAGTAGTCTCTCCTTTGATAATCACATTGCCACAGTGGTCAGGAAATCCTTCTACGTGACACACCTCATCACAAAAGGTTTCTCATCCAGAAAAAAAGAGGTCATTGTTCCCCTCTACTCATCACTCATTAGACCCATTATAGAGTACAACGCCCCTTTTGGTATGTACCTCACAAGACATTTACAACAACTGGAAAAGCCGCAAAAATACCTCAAAAGGAAATTACTGGTCTCAAACAGATGCCTTAAACAGGCCGTCTAAAAAAACTCCAGCTTTACTCCGTCGCATATCACCTACTCAGAGGCGATCTCTGCCTAACATATGTCAAACCCAGAGCTGTTGGACATGCTCCACTTAAAGAAATCCCAATCCCTCTGAGCTACATGCTCTAGGGACCTAAACCTTGTCAACACAATAAACAGAACATGCTGGAGGGATAAATTCCTGTCCCAGAGACATCCCATACTCTGGAACAGACTATCTATCTTTGTCAAACAGAGCTCCTCATTAACACTATTCAAGAAAAATCTTGATGATTGGATGGATAAGAGGAAATTCACCCCAATGATCCCTTCTGTGGTTCTGCTTGACAGGGGCACAGGAAAATAATTTTCTTGGGTGGCGAAAGTCAGGGTACCTTTTTGGCTAGGCTTGTATAGGCCCTAGGGCCAATAGCTTAGTACCTACCTATGAACCTATGAACCTATAATGATATAGGTGACTGTGATAAGGGACATTATGTAATGATGTAGGTGATTGTGATAGGGAATCTTACCTAACGATGTAGATGACCATGATGAAATACATTACCTAATGATATAAGTGACTGTGATGGGGTATGTTATCTAATGATGTAGGTGATTGTGATCAGGGGCAGTATCTAATGATGTAAGTGACTATATCAGGTACATTATGTAATGCTATAGGTGACTTTGGTAAGGTATATTATTTAATGATATAGGTGACTGTGATGATGTACATTATATAATGATGCAGGTGATTGTGATAGGGTATCTTACTTAACAATGTAGATGACTATGATGAGATACATTACCTAAAAATATAAGTGACTGCAATTAGGTATGTTATCTAATGATGTAGGT
The DNA here is from genome assembly GCF_019279795.1 of Protopterus annectens. Lineage (NCBI taxonomy): Eukaryota > Metazoa > Chordata > Ceratodontiformes > Protopteridae > Protopterus > Protopterus annectens. The sequence goes on from NC_056741.1 coordinate 39,016,453, forward strand.
GATTGTAATGAGGGTCATTATCTAATGATGTAAGTGACTATATGAGGTACATTATGTAATGGTATAGGTTACTTTGATAAGGTATATTATTTAATGATATAGGTGACTGTGATGAGGTACATTATATAATGATGTAGGTGATTATGATAGGGTATCTTACAAAACGATGTAGATGACCACGATGAGATACATTACCTAATGATATAAGTGACTGCGACGGGGTATGTTATCTAATGATGAAGGTGATTGTTATAAGGGTTTTTATCTAATGATGTAAGTAACTATATGAGGTACATTTTGCAATGATATAGGTGACTTTAATAAGGTATATTAATTAATTTTATAGGTGACTGTGATGAGGTACATTATATAATGATGTACGTAACTGTGATAGGGTATCTTGTCTAACCATGTAGATGACCACAATGAGATACATTACCTATAAGTGATTGCAACGGGGTATGTTATCTAATGATGTAAGTGACTATAAGAGGTACATAATGCAATGGTATTGGTGACTTTGTAAGGTATATTATTTAATGACATAGATGACTGTGATGAGGTAAATTATATAATGATGTAGGTAATTGTGATAGGGTATCTTACCTAATGATGTAGAGGAGCAGGATGAGATGCATTACCTAATGATATAAGTGACTGTGACGGGGATTGTGATGAGGGGCATTATCTAATGATGTAAGTGACTATATGAGGTACATTATGCAATGATATAGGTTACTTTGATAAGGTATATTATTTAGTGATATAGGTGACTGTGATGAGGTACATTATATAATGATGTAGGTGATTGTGCTAGAGTATATTACCTAACGATGTAGATGACCATGATGAGATACATTACCTAATGATATTAGTGACTGCGACGGGGTATGTTATCTAATGATGTACGTGATTGTGATGAGGGGCATTATCTAATGATGTAAGTGACTATATCAGGTACATTATGTAATGCTATAGGTGACTTTAGTAAGATATATTATTTAATGATATAGATGACTGTGATGAGGTACATTATATAATGATGTACGTAACTGTGATAGGGTATCTTGTCTAACCATGTAGATGACCACAATGAGATACATTACCTATAAGTGATTGCAACGGGGTATGTTATCTAATGATGCAAGTGACTATAAGAGGTACATAATGCAATGGTATTGGTGACTTTGTAAGGTATATTATTTAATGAAATAGATGACTGTGATGAGGTAAATTATATAATGATGTAGGTAATTGTGATAGGGTATCTTACCTAATGATGTAGAGGAGCAGGATGAGATGCATTACCTAATGATATAAGTGACTGTGACGGGGATTGTGATGAGGGGCATTATCTAATGATGTAAGTGACTATATGAGGTACATTATGCAATGATATAGGTTACTTTGATAAGGTATATTATTTAGTGACATAGGTGACTGTGATGAGGTACATTATATAATGATGTAGGTGATTGTGCTAGAGTATATTACCTAACGATGTAGATGACCATGATGAGATACATTACCTAATGATATTAGTGACTGCGACGGGGTATGTTATCTAATGATGTACGTGATTGTGATGAGGGGCATTATCTAATGATGTAAGTGACTATATCAGGTACATTATGTAATGCTATAGGTGACTTTAGTAAGATATATTATTTAATGATATAGATGACTGTGATGAGGTACATTATATAATGATGTAGGTGATTGTGATTGGGTATCTTACCTAACGAAGTTGATGACCACGATGAGATACATTAACAAATGGTATAGTTGACCGTAACGGGGTATGTTATCCAATGATGTAGGTGATTGCCATGAGGGGCATTATCTAATGATGTAAGCTACTATAGGAGGTACATTATGTAATGGTAGAGGTCACTTTGATAAGATATATTATTTAATGATATAGGTGACTGTGATGAGGTACATAATATAATGATGTAGGTGATTGTTATGGGGTATCTTACCTAATGATGTAGATGACCACAATGAGATACATTACCTAATGATATAAGTGACTGCAACGGGGTATGTTATCTAATGATGTAAGTGATTGTTATGAGGGTTATTATCTAATGATGCAAGTGACTATATGAGGAACATTATGTAATGATAAAGGTGACTTTGATAAGGAATATTAATTAATGACATAGATGACTGTGATGATGTACGTTATATAATGATTTAGTTGATTGTGATAGGGTATCTTACTTAACAATGTAGATGACCATGATGAGATACGTTACCTAAAAATATAAGTGACTACAACGGGGTATGTTATCTAATGATGTAGGTGATTGTGATGAGGGGCATTATCTAATGATGTAAGTGACTATATGAGGTATATTATGTAATGGTATAGGTCATTTTGATAAGGTATATTATTTAATGATATAGGTGACTGTGATGAGGTGTACATTATATAAATGTAGGTGATTGTGATAGGGTATCTTACCTAAAGATGTAGATGACCACAATGAGATGCATTACCTAATGATATAAGTGACTGTGACGGTGTATGTTATCTATTGATGAAGGTGATTGTTATAAGAGTTATTATCTAATGATGTAAGTGACTATATGAGGTACATTATGCAATGATATAGGTGACTTTAATAATGCATATTAATTAATGATATAGGTGACTGTGATGAGGTATATTATATAATGATGTAGGTAGTTGTGATAGGGTATCTTGTCTAACCATGTAGTTGACCACGATGAGATACATTACCTAAAAGTGACTGCAATGGGGTATGTTATCTAATGATGTAAGTGACTATATGAGGTACATAATGTAATGGTATAGGTGACTTTGGTAAGGTATATTATTTAATGACATAGATGACTGTGCTGAGGTAAATTATGTAATGATGTAGGTAATTGTGATAGGGTATATTACCTAAAGATGTAGATTTCCATGATGAGATACATTACCTAATGATATAAGTTATTGCGACTAGTTGTGTTATCTAATAATGTAAGTGATTGTGATGAGGGACATTATCTAATGATGTAAATGACTATATGGGGTACATTATGTAATGGTATAGGTCACTTTGATAAGGTATATTATTTAATGATATAGGTGACTGTGATGAGGTACATTATATAATGATAATGGTGATTGTGATAGGGTATCTTACCTAATGATGTAGATGACCACGATGAAATACATTACCTAATGATATAAGTGACTGCGACAGGGTATGTTATCTAATGATGTAGGTGATTGTTATAAGGGTTATTATCTAATGATGTAAGTGACTATATGAGGTACATTATGCAATGATATAGGTGACTTTAATAAGGTATATTAATTAATGATATAGGTGACTGTGAAGAGGTACATTATATAATGATGTAGGTAATTGTGATAGTGTATCTTACCTAACGATGTAGATGACCACGATGAGATACACTACCTTAAGTGACTGTGACGGGGTATGTTATCTAACGATGGAAGTGACTATATGAGGTACATTATGTAATGGTATAGGTGACTTTGGTAAGGTATATTATTTAATGACATAGATGACTGTGATGAGGTAAATTATATAATGATGTAGGTAATTGTGATAGGGTATCTTACCTAACGATGTAGATGACCAGGATGAGATACATTACCTAATGATATAAGTGACTGTGATTGGGTATGTTATCTAATGATGTAGGTGATTGAGATAAGCGGCATTATCTAATGATGTAAGTGACTATATGAGGTACATTATGTAATGGTATAGGTAACTTTGATAAGGTATAATATTATTTAATGATATAGGTGACTGTGATGAGGTACATTATATAATGATGTGGGTAATTGTGATAGGTATCTTACCTAACAAAGTAGATGACCATGATGATATGCATTACCTAATGATATAAGTGACGGCGATGGGGTATGTTATCTAATGATGTAGGTGATTGTGATGAGGAGCATTATCTAATGATGTAAGTGACTATATGAGGTACATTATGTAATGGTATAGGTGACTTTGGTAAGGTATATAATTTAATGATATAGGTGACTGTGATGAGATACATTATATAATCATGTAGCTGATTGTGATAGCGTATCTTACCTAACGAAGTAGATGACCACGATAAGATACATTACCTAAAGTATAAGTGACTGCGACGGGGTATGTTATCCAATGATGTAGGTGATTGTTATAAGGGTTATTATCTAAAGATGTAAGTGACTATATGAGGTACATTATGTAATGGTATAGGTAACTTTGATAAGGTATAATATTATTTAATGATATAGGTGACTGGGATGAGGTACTTTATATTATGATGGGGGTAATTGTGATAGGGTATCTTACCTAACGATGTAGATGACTATGATGAGATACATTACCTAATGATATAAGTGACTGCGATGGGGTATGTTATCTAATAATGTAGGTGATTGTGATGAGGGGCATTATCCAATTATGTAGCTGACTATATGAGGTACATTATATAATGGTAGAGGTGACTTTGGTAAGGTATATTATTTATAGATATAGGGGACTGTGATGAGGTACATTATCAAATGATGTAGGTGATTGTGATGAGGGGCATTATCTAATGATGTAAGTGACTATATGAGGTACATTATGTAATGGTATAGGTAACTTTGATAAGGTATAATATTATTTAATGATATAGGTGACTGTGATGAGGTACTTTATATTATGATTTAAGTAATTGTGATAGGGTATCTTACCTAACGATGTAGATGAGCAGGATGAGATACATTACCTAATGATATAAGTGACTGTGACGGGGTATGTTATCTAATGATGTAGGTTATTGTGATGTGGGCATTATCTAATGATGTAAGTGAATATATGAGGTACATTATGTAATGGTGTAGGTGACTTTGGTAAGGTATATTATTTAATGGTATAGGTGACTGTGATGAGGTACATTATATAATGATGTAGGTGACTGTGATAGGGTATCTTACCTAATGATGTTGATGCCCATGATGAGATACATTACCTAATGATATAAGTGACTGTGATGGGGTATGTTATCTAATAATGTAGGTGATAGTGATGAGGGGCATTATCTATTGATGTAAGTAACTGAATGAGGTACATTATGTAATGGTATAGGTAACTTTGATAAGGTATAATATTATTTAGTGATATAGGTGACTGTGATGAGTTACATTATATAATGATGTGGTAATTGTGATAGGGTATCTTACCTAACGATGTAGATGACCATGATGAGATACATTAACTAATGGTATAAGTGACTGCGACGGGGTATGTTATCTAATGATGTAAGTGATTCAGATGAGGGGCATTATCTAATGATGTAAGTGACTATATGAAGTACATTATGTAATGGTAAAGGTCACTTCGATAAGGTATATTATTTAATTATATAGGTGACTGTGATGATGTACATTATATAATGATGTAGGTGATTGTTATTGGGTATCTTACCTAAAGATGTAGATGACCACGATGAGATACATTACCTAATGATATAAGTGACTGCAATGGGGTATGTAATCTAATGATCTAAGTGATTGTTATGTGGGTTATTATATAATGATGTAAGTGACTATATGAGGAACATTATGTAATGATAAAGGTGACTTTGATAAGGTATATTAATTAATGATATATGTGACTGTGATGAGGTACATTATATAATGAAGTAGGTAATTGTGATAGGGTATCTTACCAAACAATGTAGATAACTACACTGAGATACATTACCTAATGATATAAGTGACTGCGAAGGGATATGTTATCTGATGAAGTAAGTGAGTATATGAGGTACATTATGTAACGGTATAGGTAACTTTGATAAGGTATATTATTTAATGATATAGATGACTGTGATGAGGTACTTTATATAATGATGTAGGTAATTGTGATAGGGTATCTTACCTAACGATGTAGATGCCCATGATGAGATACATTACCTAATGATATAAGTGACTACAACGGGATATGTTATCTAATGATGCAGTTGATTCTGATGCGGGTCATTATCTAATGATGTAAGTGACTATATGAGGTACATTATGTAATAGTACAGGTGACTTTGGTAAGATATATTATTTAATGATATAGGTGACTCTGATGAGGTACATTATATAATGATGTAGGTGATTGTGATAGGGTAACTTACCTAACGATGTAGATTTCCACGATGAGATACATTACCTAATGATATAAGTGATTTTGACGGGTTATGTTATCTAATAATGTAAGTGATTGTGATGAGGGGCATTATCTAATGATGTAAGTGACTATATGAGGTACATTATGTAATGGTAGAGGTTACTTTGGTAAGGTATATTGTTTAATGATATAGATGACTGTGATGAGGTTCATTATATAATGATGTATGTGATTATGATAGGGTATCTTACCTAACGATGTAGATGACCACGATGAGATACATTGCCTAATGATATAAGTGACTGCGAAGGGATATGTTATCTAATGATGTAAGTGAGTATATGAGGTACATTATGTAATGGTATAGGTGACTTTCATAAGGTATATTATTTAGTGATATAAATGACTGTGATGAGGTACATTATATAATGATGTAGGTAATTGTGATAGTGTATCTTACCTACCAATGTAGATGACAATGATGAGATACATTACCTAATGAGATAAGTGACTGTGACGGGGTATGTTATCTAATGATGTAGGTGATTGTGATGAGGGGTATTATCTAATGATGTAAGTGACTATATGAGATACATTATGTAATGGTATAGGTGACTTTAATAAGGTATATTATTTAATGATATAGGTGACTGTGATGAGGTACATTATATAATGATGTAGGCAATTGTGATAGGGTATCTTACCTAACGATGTAGATTTCCATGATGAGATACAGTACCTAATGATATAAGTGATTGCGTCGGGTTATGTTATCTAATAATGTAAGTGATTGTGATGAGGGGCATTATCTAATGATGTAAATGACTATATGAGGTACATTATGTAATGGTATAGGTCACATTGATAAGGTATATTATTTAATGATGTAGGTGGCTGTGATGAGGTACATTATATAATGATGTTGGTGATTGTGATAGGGTATCTTACCTAACGATGTAGATGACCACGATGAAATACATTACCTAATGATATAAGTGACTGTGACGGGGTATGTTATCTAATGATGTAGGTGATTGTTATAAGGGTTAGTATCTAATGATGTAAGTCACTATATGAAGTACATTATGCAATGATATAGGTGACTTTATTAAGGTATATTAATTAATGATATAGGTGACTGTGAAGAGGTACATTATATAATGATGTAGGTAACTGTTCATAGGTTCATAGGTTCATACTAGGCTATCTGCCCTGGGGCAATTATAAGCCTAGCCCGATTCTGTATGGCTTACGCCACCCCTTGATTTGAGTATACTGTGCCCTTTTTAAGGTTTAGTTTACTGTGCCTCTGTGAATAGTGACACGGGAGTAATCCCTGGGACAAACCTACGATCTCCCATCCACTTATCGAGATTCTTCTTGAAGAGATTCAGTGAGGTGCTCTGCCTCACATGAACTGGAACTCTATTCCAGAGTGAAGGGAGCCTCTGGGTTATGAACTTGTCCCTCCAGCAAGTTCTATTTATTTCTGTGCTGAGGTTCAAGTCCCTCGAGCGTGTGGCTCTAAGGGATTTAGATTTAATGAGGTGGAGCATGTCCATTAATTCTGGAATTGACATAACTTTGTATGTCAGGCATAGATCGCCTCAAAGTAGGCGGTATGCAACTGAGTAGAGCTGGAGTTTTTTAACCGAGCAGCATATGGCATCTGTTTGAGACCCTTGATCCTCTTGGTGAGATACTTTTGGGGTCTTTCTAATTGCTGCAGGTGTCGGGTAAGGTACATCCCAAAAGGGGCATTGTATTCTCTGATGGGCCTGATGAGGGATGAATAAAGGGGCACGATTACCTCTCTTGATCTAGATGTGAAACCCTTCGTGATGAGGTGGGCTATGTAGAAGGTCTTTCTAACCACTTTGGCAATGTGGTTTTCAAAGGAGAGATTGCTATCAACTTGGGTCCCCAGGTCCCTAATAACTTTCTCTGTACTTAATGGGTTTCCGCCTATGTGGTAACTTGTGGGCACATTGTTTTTGCCAAAGGGGATGACTATACATTTTTTGGCATTTAGCTTTAAACCATGGCGCTGGCACCAGTTATCTGTCTCTGTGAGACCTTTTTGAGGGATGTTTGTGTCAGCTGGAGAGTTGATTATGATGCCCAGTTTGCAGTCGTCTGTGAACTTGGTGAGCCATAGTCCTCCCGCGTTTGCCTGTACCTCAGAAAAGTATATACCGAACAAGAGTGGTCCCAGGACAGAACCCTGTGGGATGCCACTTGTGACCGGTTTTGAGTCTGACATGGCTCCAGCAACTCTCACTCTGTGGGTTCTGTCTTTGAGCCAGTTTGCGACCCATCTTGTGACATAGGGGTTTATATTTAAGCTGGATAGCTTATCTATGATGCCCGAGTGGGGTATTGTGTCAAATGCCTTTGCAAGGTCCAGATAGGCTGTGTGGACTACCTTCCCTTCATCTATGGCTTTGGTGACTGTTTCAAAGAAGTCAACCAGGTTCAAAAGGCAGGATCTGCCCTTGACAAAGCCGAACTGGGTAGGATCTAGTGTCTGTAGGTCCCCAATGTCTTTGTTTATGAGCTCCATGATGATCCTCTCCATAGCCTTGCAGACTAAGCTAGTCAGGCTTATGGGGTGATAGTTTCCAGGGTCCGTAGAGGCTCCACCTTTGTGGAGTGGGACCATTGTTGCTGTACGCCATTCTGTGGGCACATATCCTGTAGTGAGGCTGAGATTGTATAGCTGTTTTATTTGAGGAATTAGTTCCTCTTGGAGTTCATGTAGTACGCAACCTGGGATGCCATCTGGTCCCATGGAAGCAGTGTTTTTTGCTTTGGAGAGGGCAGCCTTCACCTGAGCATCTGAGATGTTTGGGAGGCAGCTCTCTGCCGGGATAGATACTTGCTCTTTGGGGGTGGAAGTTTGCACTGAACCTGTCTGCCAGGATATTGGCAATGTCTGTGGGTTCAGTGTATTTTTTGTCGTTTAGAATCAACTCAGAACAAGTCTTGGAGTTGCATCCCAGGTTTCTAACATAACTGAAAAAAGCCTTATGATTGTCTTTGGTGTCCTGTGCAATTTTTGTCTCGAAGCTGGCCTTGGAGGATTTTATGAGGGATCTCAATTTTTTGCTAGTACTGATCAGAGATGCCTTCCCTATTAGGGATTTTGCTCTATCATGTAGTAGCTTCCTCCTTCTGTTGTACAGTTTATTTATGGCAGGGGTCCACCAGACTGGACGCGTGCCTTTGGATGATTGGGTCTTGGTTTTGTTTGGGATAGCATGATCCATGCATTCCTGGAGATGTCCGTAGAATGCATTTATATAGGATTCTGCAGTTTGGGCCGTAGTTTCCACTGGCCATTGGGCCTTGAAGGATTCCACTTCGGTTTTGAGAAGTGAGAAGTTCGCTTTTGAGAAGTTTTTCACTGTGGTTTTCTGGGCTGGGGTGGGGTAGGGATGTGGACATCCAGTGAAATTAATTTATGGTCTGATCTTACCAATGAGGGATATACTTCTGGTGTGGAGCATAGAGTCCCCATGTTGGTAATGATCAGGTCTAGTATGTTGTCCCCTCTTGTGGGAGTGGTGAATAGTTGTTCCATAGCATTTGAGTTTATAATTTCCAGGAACCTTTGGGCTAAGGTGCTGGGGCTTGAGTAGTGCTCCCAGTCAATGTTTGGGTAGTTGAAGTCACCCAATATAATGGTGTTCGGAGAGATCTTCATGTTCTCCAATGTTTTCAGGAAAGCCGAGTGGGATTCCTGACTTTGAGAGGATGGTCTGTAGGATGCTATAAACTGAAAAGCAGTCTTGCCCACTGTTAGTTGCACATGGATGGTCTCCGATACTTTGTGCAATGCCACTAACCTGGAGGTGTGGATATCCTTGATAAATATGGAAACTCCCTCCTTTTGTGGTTCGTCCAGGTTTTGGGGCCGAAAAGCATGATATGAGGTATAGCCTGGTAGTGCTGGGGTGCTCTCTGGAGCCTTGAACCAGGTTTCTGTCACTGCACAGATATCGATGTTCTCCATACTGAGGAGAGCTTGATGCGTGCATCTTGAGGTTAAGACTTCTGGCTTAGCAGCATTACCCTTAGTTTCTTGTTCCTTATGCTGGCTATGGGAGTGGGTTTCACTTTTGAGCCTTGCCTAAAAAGGCACTATGGGGGTGGCAAGAGCCTTTGCCAATATCCGAAAGCCCGGTGGTGACAGGTGCAAGCCGTCCCTAGCAAAGCAACGTGGCTTGTCGAGCATGTCATCCCAGGCTGACAGACACTGAATCCCCTTTGAATGACACCAAAATTTTAGCCAATTGTTAAAATCGATCATTTTCTCTTTGTACTGTGGCATCATTCCAGGTGAGGGTAAGATGCTGCTCAAGGTCAGGGTCATACCAGCCTGGGCTACATGATCAGAGAGCTCCCCTATGTCTCTTTCATGTAGTCCAGGGAGGTATGTCTCAGGTCATTCACACCAGCATGTACAATGACTGAGTCATATTTGTATTTGCTTTGGAGTGACCTGAGTGCTTATGCTATATGTCGGATCCTAGCACCCGACAGGCAGCTCACTGTGACCTTCTCTTTATTCAGCCTGGTGAGCGGACGCCAGTGTGTCTGACAATAGAGTCACCTATAACAAGAGTATCAAGTGTGTTATTCAGCCTTAAGGGCTGTGGCTGCTTGGCACACTGACTTTGTGGGTTATGTGTTGTGTGTGTTTTGTTTTTAGGTAGCGTTTGCTTGGATGTCTGCTTTGGAGGTCTCTGTTGCTTAGGTAGATTTTTATTTAGAGCCTCCAAGTATGTTTTTGTGTATTTATGTGTTTGGTTCGCTGATGTGGTGGGACTATGTGATACTGGAATTGTGTTGTGTGAGGTTACCTTCTCCTCCTGACTGGTTACACCAGTTTTGAGATGAGAGAGCTCAGCCTTCAGTTTGGCTAAATAGTTGCATCTCTCACATATATTTGAACCTGTTTGGAGGAGGAGAGGGTTGTCCATGTACATGAGACACTTGTGACATTGCCTCAAAATTCCCAGATTCACCAGCTGGACTGGATAGGAAACCATTGACTGACCTTTGGACATGCTAGAGTAATAGGGAAACTGAATTTAAGACGGACCAATAGAGGACAGGGTAATCGTAGAGAGTATAAGAGTAAGTAGTGCTTATGGTTTAATAGTGCTAACTTGTAGAATTTCTTAATTGGACCAGTGAAGTGCCTTAGAATGAGAATATGGTGCTTAAATTGAGAGATAGAGCAGTTCTAAGGGAAAAAGTGAAGAGCAGACTTTGTGGAGCCAGGAATAGTTTAAACCCAATTAGGCGGCACTGCCCGCTGTTGCGCTATGCACAAAAACGCGCAAAACCGCGCAAAAGAGGGTTTTAAGAGAGGAAGATGAAGGATTTTGGAAATGACCCAAAATTGCCAATAAAAGTACAGTTTCAAGTCAGTAACCACTCCCACAGGGGCAGGCAGGCTGCTCAATGTTTTTCACTGCCACTGATCAACAGAGAGACTTCCCTTTAGCCCAAGCAAAAAATGGCCTCACAGAAACTTGCAAACAGTTCAAGAACAGCAAGCCTGTAACTGAACTTTTTTAAATCTCATAAAAGTGGGAAAAAAGCAAGATTTTTTTTGTTTTTTTTTTCAGAGATAGCAGAGGTTCACAAGTATCAACAAGTTATAACAGTGCAGTAAATGACCCCACACAAGAGTGCTAGGCCAAAGACAGATAAAATGCAAGTTTTGAGAAAAACGATTTTAAAAATAAGTGCAAACAGGAAATTCAGTAAACAGCTCTAGGTTGTGCTCTAAATACAGTTACTAATGCAGAAATCAAGTTTAACAAGCCAGAAAATGCTCAAAATAGGCAGCTATGCAGAAAAACTTAGCAAATAAACAGAGGAAAAATACTTAAAATCTCAAAAGTGGCTCCTTTCTTCTCTCAGCGGTTTCTCCTCTTGGTGGGTGCTTCACCAACAGCCAACAAGCCTGAAAAGATGCCAAAACCATGAGGCAACCAGGTTTTAAGAGAGGAAGATGAATGAGTTTTGGAATTGACCCAAAATGGCCAATAAAACTACAGTTTCAAGTCAGTAACCACTCCCACAGGGGCAGGCAGGCTGCTCAATGTTTTTCACTGCCACTGATCAACAGAGAGACTTCCCTTTAGCCCAAGCAAAAAATGGCCTCACAGAAACTTACAAACAGTTCAAGAACAGCAAGCCTGTAACTGAACTTTTTTAAATCTCAGAAAAGTGGGAAAAAAGCAAGATTTTTTTTGTTTTTGTTTTTTTGTTTTTTCAGAGATAGCAGAGGTTCTCAAGTATCAACAAGTTATAACAGTGCAGTAAATAACCCCACACAAGAGTGCTAGGCCAAAGACAGATAAAATACAAGTTTTGAGAAAAAAACGATTTTAAAAATAAGTGCAAACAGGAAATTCAGTAAACAGCTCTAGGTTGCGCTCTAAATACAGTTACTAATGCAGAAATCAAGTTTAACAAGCCAGAAAATGCTCAAAATAGGCGGCTATGCAGAAAAACTTAGCAAATAAACAGAGGAAAAATACTTAAAATCTCAAAAGTGGCTCCTTTCTTCTCTCAGCGTTTTCTCCTCTTGTGATACTGTATCTTAGCTAACGATGTAGATGACCACGATGAGATACATTATCTATAAGTGACTGCAACGGGGTATGCTATCTAATGATGTAAGTGACTATGTGAGGTACATTATGTAATGGTATAGGTGACTTTGGAAAGGTATATAATTTAATGATATAGGTGTCTGTGATGGGGAACCTTATAAAATGATGTAGGTGATTGTGATAGGGTATCTTACCTAACAAAGTAGATTACCACGATGAGATACATTACCTAATGGTATAAGTGACTGTGATGGGGTATGTTATCTAATGATGTAGGTGATTGTTATGAGGGGCATTATCTAATGATGTAATGGACTATATCAGGTACATTATGTAATCGTATAGGTGACTTTGGTAAGGTATATTATTTCATGATATAGGTGACTGTGATGAGGTACATTATATAATGATGTAGGTGATTGTGATAGGGTATATTACTTAACGAAGTAGATCACCACAATGAGATACATTACCTAATGATATAAGTGACTGTGACGGGGTATGTTATCTAATAATGTAGGTGATTGTAATGAGGGCATTATCTAATGGTGTAAGTGACTATATGAGGTACATTATGTAATGGTATTTGTGACTTTGATAAGGTATATTATTTAATGTTATAGGTGGCTGGGATGAGGTACATTATATAATGATGTAGGTTATTGTGATAGGGTATCTTACCTAACGATGTAGATGACCACGATGAGATACATTACCTAATGATAAAAGTGACTGCAAAGGGTTATGTTATCTAATGATGTAAGAGATTGTGATGAGGGGGATTATCTAATGATGTAAGTGACTATATGAGGCACATTATCTAATGATATAGGTGACTTTGATAAGGTATATTATTTTATGATATAGGTGACTGTGATAAAGTACATTATGTAATGATGTAGGTGATTGTGATAGGGAATCTTACCTACCGATGTACATGACCATGATGAAATACATTACCTAATGAAATAAGTGACTGTGGCCAGGTATGTTATCTAATGATGTAGGTGATTGTGATGAGGGGCATTATCTAATGATGTAAGTGGCTATATCAGGTACATTATGTAATGGTATAGGTGACTTTGGTAAGGTATATTATTTAATGATATGGGTGATTGTGATGATGTACATTATATAATGATGTAGGTGATTGTGATAGGGTATCTTACTTAACAATGTAGATGACCCTGATGAGATACATTGCCTAAAATTATAAGTGACTGCAACGGGGTATGTTATATAGTGATGTAGGTGATTGTGATGAGGGTCATTATCTAATGATGTAAGTGACTATATGAGGTACATTATGTAATGGTATAGGTCACTTTGATAAGGTATATTATTTAATGATATCAGTGACTGTGATGAGGTACATTATATAATGATGTAGGTGATTGTGCTAGATTATCTTACCTAACGATGTAGATGACCATGTTGAGATACACTACCTAATGATATAAGTGACTGCGATGGGGTATGTTATCTAATGATGAAGGTGATTGTTGTAAGGGTTATTATCTAATTATGTAAGTGACTATATGGGGTACATTATGCAATGATATAGGTGATTTTAATGAGGTACATTAATTAATGATATAGGTGACGGTGATGAGGTACATTATATAAGTATGTAGGTAATTGTAATAGGGTATCTTACCTAACGATGTAGATGCCCATGATGAGATACATTACCTAATGATATAAGTGACTGTGACAAGGTATGTTATCTAATGATGTAGGTGATTGTGATGAGGAGCATTATCTAATGATGTAAGTGACTATATGAGGTACATTATGTAATGGTATAGGTAACTTTGATAAGGTATAATATTATTTAGTGATATAGGTGACTGTGATGAGGTACATTATATAATGATGTGGGTAATTGTGATAGGGTATCTTACCTAACGATGTAGATGACCATGATGAGATACATTTCCTAATGATATTAGTGACTGCGACGGGGTATGTTATCTAATAATGTAGGTGATTGTGATGAGGGGTATTATCTAATGATGTAAGTGACTATATGAGGTACATTATGTAATGGTATAGGTGACTTTGGTAAGATACATTATTTAATGATATAGGTGAATGTGATGAGGTACATTATATAATGATGTAAATGATTGTGATTGGGTATCTTACCTAATGAAGTAGATGACCACAATGAGATACATTAACTAATGTTATAGTTGACTGTGACGGTGTATGTTATCTAATAATGTAGGTGATTGTGATGAGGGGCATTATCTAATGATGTAAGTGACTATATTAGGTACATTATGTAATGGTAGTGGTCACTTTGATAAGTTAAATTATTTAATGACATAGGTGACTGTGATAAGGTACATAATATAATGATGTAGGTGATTGTTATGGGGTGTCTTACCTAATGATGTAGATGACCACGATGAGATACATTACATAATGATATAAGTGACTGTGACGGGGTATGTTATCTAATGATTTAAGTGATTGTTATGAGGATTATTATCTAATGATGTAAGTGACTATATGAGGAACATTATGTAATAATAAAGGTGCTTTGATAAGGTATATTAAATAATGATATAGGTGACTGTGATGAGTTACATTATATAATGAAGTAGATAATTGTGATAGGGTGTCTTACCTAATGATGTAGATGACCACAATGAGATACATTACCTAATGATATAAGTGACTGCGAAGGGATATGTTATCTAATGATGTAACTGAGTATATGAGGTACATTATGGAACGGTATAGGTGACTTTGATAAGGCATATTATTTAATGATATACATGACTGTAATGAGGTACTTTATATAATGATGTAGGTAATTGTGAAAGGGTATCTTACCTAATGATTTAGATGACTACGATGAGACACATTACCTAATGATATAAGTGACTGTGACGGGTATGTTATCTAATGATGTAAGTGATTGTGATGAGGGGCATTATCTAATGATGTAAGTGACTATATAAGGTACATTATGTAATGATATAGGTGACATTGATAAGGTATATTATTTAATGTATATTTGATCTGTGACACTCCTCCCAGTCTAGTGTATTTAGTTCACTCAATCTAATAGAGAACATTTGTGAAGGCCAACCCACTCAGACTCTTAACGTTGAATTAACTTCTGTTCCAGCTTTCTCCTTTTCCACTTTACTGGAAAAAAATTCTAAGCTTGCTTCACCCCTTTCCTGTGGCAGGTCAGATACTGATTTGCTGTGTCCAGGACTGTTTGTGAGTTCCTTAGCCCCCCCCCCTCACTTAACTGGGGTTAAACTATTGCTGGCGCCATAATGTCTGTTCTTCAGAATTTCCCTTGCAACTATCCAGCTTTTTAGATTTAGCACTCCAATCTGTTTCTTTGATCTCAGCACTTGTTCAGAACTCATTGTAAGCACTAAATAAGTTACAAATTACTACAGCACTCAACTTTCCTCACTTGTCTAGATGAAAACAGTTTTTAGTACTTAATAAATAAGCACCTATTCAGGCATGTCTAAAGGTCAGCTCCCGGTGTTTTCTCCTGTCTACCTGATGAATTTGGGTATCTTGGGACAATGCAGCAATTGACTCATGTACACAGAAAACCCTCTCCTCCTACCACCCTACACTATGACCTGTGAAAGATGCACTTATATAGCCAAACTGGAAGCAAAGCTCTTTTCACCAAAGACTGGCCTAGACAGTCAAGAGGAGAAGGTAAACACTTGCACTGCACCACAATCATCACATAGACCCTCAAAACCTACACCACCAAAACACACACACCGAACCACAAAACACACACCTACATTCACGGAGGCTCTCAGTACAAATCTGCTCAAACAACAGAGACCTCCAAAGTAGAAATGCAAGCAACCTCCACTCCTCAACACAACCCAAATGACACATAGCCTACATAATCAGTGTGCAACTCAACTACAGCCCATAAGGCATAACGTACCCAACATTCTAGTCATAGGTGACTCTATAGTCAGGCACACTGATGTTCCACTCACCAGGCTAAACAACGAAAAAGTTACTGTCAGCTGCCTGTCAGGTGCCAGGATCCGCCACATAACACACGCACTCAGGTCACTCCACAACAAGTACAAATATGACTCTGTCATTGTCCATGTTGGTGTGAATGACCTGAGACGTACCTCCCTGGACTACATGAAAAGAGACATGGAGGAGCTCTCCCATCTTGTAGCCCAGGCCGGTATGACCCTAGCCCTGAGTAGCATCCTGCCATCACCCAGAATGACACCACAGTACAAGGACAAAATGAATGACTTTAACAATTGGCTAAGCTTCTAGTGTCATTCTAAGGGAATCCAGTATCTGTCTGCCTGGGAGGACACGATTGACAGACCACGCTGCTTTGCCAGAGATGGCCTGCACCTGTCGCCCTTGGGATTCTGGATACTGGCAAATGCTCTTGCCACCCCTATAGTTCCTTTTTTAGGCAAGGTTCAAATGACAAATTCACCACCGTAACAGGTACAAGCAAGCAAAATCTGAGGGTAATGCTACTCAATGCTAGAAGTCTAAACCTCAAAATGCACTCACTCGAGGCACTCTTTAAAATGGAGAACATTGACATCTGTGCAGTGACAGAGACCTGGTTCAAAGCTCCAGAGAGAGAGCACCCCTGCATTACCAGGCTATAATTCATACCACACCTTTAGGCCACCAAACCTGGACCGAAACACTAAAGGTGGAGGCGTGTCCATATTCATTAAGTGTATCCACATCTCCAAGCTAGTTGCTCATCATAATGCATCCGAGATTATCCAAGTTCAACTAACTCTGGGTAAAACCGCAATCCAGATTGTAGCTTGCAACAGACCCCCCACCATGCCCCAGGATTCTACCTCTTTCTTGATACACTGGAAAATATTAAGGTACAACCCAACACTCTAATAATGGGTGATTTCAACTACCCTACCATTAACTGGGAAAACTACTCATGTACCAACTCTTTTGCTCAAAGTTTTCTGGAAATCATCAATTCCAATGCTTTGGATCAACTTATCCATACCCCCACCAGGGGCAGCAATATCTTAGACCTGGTCATCACCAACATGGGTGACTGGTGTTCTACACCAGAGGTCAGCTCTTCGTTGGTCAGATCCGACCACAAGCTAATCACCCTAGATAGCCACATCCCACTCCCAACCCCCATTAGGAAAACAACAGTAAAAATTTTCTCCAAAGCCAACTTCACTCTTCTTAAGACAGAAGTGGCAAACTTCACGACACCCATGCAGATGGACAATAGAGATACGACTGCTGAATCCTACACAAATGCACTTTATAAGCAGTTACACGAGTGCATAGATCGTGCTATACCTAACAGAACCAAGAGCTATCCTCCAAAAAAAGGAAGCCAATCTGGTGGTCTTCTGCCATAAACAAACTCTACAACAGAAGAAAGAAACTGTTGCAAAAATGAGTAAAATCCCACGATTGGAGAAACTCCCTGGTCACCTTCAGTAAGAAGCTGAGATCCCTCATAAAATCCTCCAAAGCTAGTTATGAAAACAAAATTGCCACTTATTCTAAAGACAACCACAAAGCATTCTATAGCTATGTCAAAAATCTCAATGGCAATACTCAGATCTGCTCTGAGTTACAGCACAATGACACTAAATATACAGAACCAACTGATATTGCCAACATTCTGGCAGATAGGTTCAGTGATAACTTTACCCCCCACTCACCCCCTAAAGGGCCCATCTTCATACTGGAAGAATGCAAAGTTCCTGTAATCACGGCTGCACAGGTAAAATCTTCAATCTCCAAAGCCAAGAACACAGCATCCATGGGACCTGACAACATCCCAGGCTGCCTTCTACATGAACTACAGAATGAACTGGCACCCCACCTAAGTACCATGTTTAACCATAGCCTCAACTCAGGCTTTGTGCCCATTGAATGGCGCACTGCGACAGTTATCCACTCCACAAAGGGGGGCCCACAACAGACCCCGGGAACTACCGCCCCATTAGCCTGACAAGCCTCGTCTACAAGGCCATGGAACGTATCATCATAGAACTCATAAACAAAGACATTGGAGATCTCCAAACTCTGGACCCCACACAGTTTGGGTTTGTAAAAAGCAGATCATGTCTCCTAAACCTCATAGACTTCTTTGAAGTAGTCACCAAAGCCATAGATGATGGTAAGGTGGTTCACACAGCCTATCTAGATCTCGCCAAGGCATTTGACACCATCCCCCACTCTGGAATTATAGATAAACTCACAAACATTGTTATAAATACCTATGTCACAAGATGGGTTGCCAACTAGCTTACTGACAGAACCCACACCGTGAAAGTAGCAGACTCCAAATCAGACTTCAGACCAGTGACAAGTGGAGTACCACAGGGTTCAGTCCTGGGTCCTCTCCTGTTTGGTATCTACTTCTCTGAAGTACAGGCTAACACAGAAGGTCTTTGGCTAACTACGTTCGCAGATGACTGCAAACTAGAAGCCATAATTGAAACTCCTAATGATGCGGACATCCTACAAAAGGGCCTCACTGAAACAGATGCCTGGTGTCAAAGACATGGTCTCAACATCAATGCCAAAAAGTGCATTGTCATCCCCTTTGGTAAAAACTCTGTATCCATGAACTACTACATAGCAGGTAGTCTACTTAACACCGAAAGTGTGATGAGACCTTGGGACACAGGTGGACAGTAGTCTCTCCTTTGATAATCACATTGCCACAGTGGTCAGGAAATCCTTCTACGTGACACACCTCATCACAAAAGGTTTCTCATCCAGAAAAAAAGAGGTCATTGTTCCCCTCTACTCATCACTCATTAGACCCATTATAGAGTACAACGCCCCTTTTGGTATGTACCTCACAAGACATCTACAACAACTGGAAAGGCTGCAAAAATACCTCAAAAGAGGATTACTGGCCTCAAACAGATGCCTTACGCAGACCGTCTCAAAAAACTCCAGCTTCACTCCGTCGCATATCGCCTACTCAGAGGCGATCTCTGCCTAACATACAAAGCTATGTCAAACCCAGAGCTGCTGGACATGCTCCACTTAAAGAAATCCCAATCCCTCCGAGTTACATGCTCTAGGGGCCTAAACCTTGTCACCACAATAAACAGAACATGCTGGAGGGATAGATTCCTGTCTCAGAGACATCCCATACTCTGGAACAGACTACCTATCTTTGTCAAACAGAGCTCCTCATTAACACTATTCAAGAAAAATCTTGATGATTGGATGGGTAAGAGGAAATTCACCCCGATGATCACTTCTGTGGTTCTGCTTGACAGGGGCACAGGAAAATAATTTTCTTGGGTGGCGAAAGTCGGGGTACCTTTTTGGCTAGGCTTGTATAGGCCCTAGAGCCAATAGCCTAGTAACTACCTATGAACCTATGAACCTATAATGATATAGGTGACTGTGATAAGGGACATTATGTAATGATGTAGGTGATTGTGATAGGGAATCTTACCTAACGATGTAGATGACCATGATGAAATACATTACCTAATGATATAAGTGACTGTGACGGGGTATGTTATCTAATGATGTAGGTGATTGTGATGAGGGGCAGTATCTAATGATGTAAGTGACTATATGAGGTACATTATGCAATGATATAGGTTACTGTGATAAGGTATATTATTTAGTGATATAGGTGACTGTGATGAGGTACATTATATAATGATGTAGGTAATTGTGATAGGGTATCTTACCTAACGATGTAGATGACCACGATGAGATACATTACCTAATGATATAAGTGACTGCAACGGGGTATGTTATCTAATGATGTAGGTGATTGTGATGAGGGGCATTATCTAATGATGTAAGTGACTATATTTGGTACATTATGTAATGGTATAGGTGACTTTAGTAAGATATATTATTTAATGATATAGGTGACTGTGATGAGGTACATCATATAATGATGTAGGTGATTGTGATAGGGTATCTTACTTAACAATGTAGATGACCATGATGAGATACATTACCTAAAAATATAAGTGACTGCAATGGGGTATGTTATCTAATGATGTAGGTGATTGTGATGAGGGTCATTATCTAATGATGTAAGTGACTATATGAGGTACATTATGTAATGGTATAGGTTACTTTGATAAGGTATATTATTTAATGATATAGGTGACTGTGATGAGGTACATTATATAATGATGTAAGTGATTATGATAGGGTATCTTACCTAACGATGTAAATGACCACGATGAGATACATTACCTAATGATATAAGTGACTGCGATGGGGTATGTTATCTAATGATGAAGGTGATTGTTTTAAAGGTTATTATCTAATGATGTAAGTAACTATATGAGGTACATTATGCAATGATATAGGTGACTTTAATACGGTATATTAATTAATTTTATAGGTGACTGTGATGAGGTATATTATATAATGATGTACGTAATTGTGATAGGGTATCTTGTCTAACCATGTTGATGACCACAATGAGATACATTACCTATAAGTGACTGCAACGGGGTATGTTATCTAATGATGTAAGTGACAATAAGAGGTACATAATGTAATGGTATTGGTGACTTTGTAAGGTATATTATTTAATGACATAGATGACTGTGATGAGGTAAACTATATAATGATGTACGTACTTGTGATAGGGTATCTTGCCTAATGATGTAGAGGAGCAGGATGAGCTACATTACCTAAGGATATAAGTGACTGTGATGGGGTATGTTATCTAATGATGCAGGTGGTTGTGATGAGGGGCATTATCTAATGATGTAAGTGACTATATGAGGTACATTATGCAATGATATAGGTTACTTTGATAAGGTATATTATTTAGTGATATAGGTGACTGTGATGAGGTACATTATATAATGATGTAGGTAATTGTGATAGGGTATCTTACCTAACGATGTAGATGACCACGATGAGATACATTACCTAATGATATAAGTGACTGCAACGGGGTATGTTATCTAATGATGTAGGTGATTGTGATGAGGGGCATTATCTAATGATGTAAGTTACTATAGGATGTACATTATGTAACGGTAGAGGTCACTTTGATAAGGTATATTATTTAATGATATAGGTGACTGTGATGAGGTACATAATATAATGATGCAGGTGATTGTTATGGGGTATCTTACCTAATGATGTAGATGACCACAATGAGATACATTACCTAATGATATAAGTGACTGCGACGGGGTATTTTATCTAATGATGTAAGTGATTGTTATGAGGGTTATTATCTAATGATGCAAGTGACTATATGAGGAACATTATGTAATGATAAACGTGACTTTGATAAGGAATATTAATTAATGATATAGGTGACTGTGATGATGTACATTATATAATGATTTAGTTGATTGTGATAGGGTATCTTACTTAACAATGTAGATGACCATGATGAGATACATTACCTAAAAATATAAGTGACTACAATGGGGTATGTTGTCTAATGATGTAGGTGATTGTGATGAGGGGCATTATCTAATGATGTAAGTGACTATATGAGGTATATTATGTAATGGTATAGGTCATTTTGATAAGGTATATTATTTAATGATATAGGTGACTGTGATGAGGTACATTATATAAATGTAGGTGATTGTGAAAGGATATCTTACCTAACGATGTAGATGACCACAATGAGATACATTAACTAATGGTATAAGTGACTGCGCCAGGGTATGTTATCTAATGATGTAAGTGATTGTGATGAGGGGCATTATCTAATGATGTAAGTGACTATATGAGGTACATTATGTAATGGTAGGGGTCACTTCAATAAGGTATTTTACTTAATTATATAGGTGACTGTGATGATGTACATTATATAATGATGTAGGTGATTGTTATTGGGTATCTTACCTAAAGATGTAGATGACCACAATGAGATACATTACCTAATGATATAATTGACTGCAACGGGGTATGTTATCTGATGATCTAAGTGATTGTTATGTGGGTTATTATATAATGATGTAAGTGACTATATGAGGAACATTATGTAATGATAAAGGTGACTTTGATAAGGTATATTAATTAATGATATATGTGACTGTGATGAGGTACATTATATAATGAAGTAGATAATTGTGATAGGGTATCTTACCAAATGATGTAGATAACCACAATGAGATACATTACCTAATGATATACGTGACTGCAAAGGGATATGTTATCTAATGATGTAAGTGAGTATATGAGGTACATTATGTAATGGTATAGGTGACTTTGATAAGGTATATTATTTAATGATATAGATGACTGTGATGAGGTACTTTATTTAATGATGTAGGTAATTGTGATAGGTTATCTTACCTAACGAAGTAGATGACCACAATGAGATACATTAACTAATGGTATAAGTGACTGCAACAGGGTATGTTATCTAATGATGTAAGTGATTGTGATGAGGGGCATTATCTAATGATGTAAGTGACTATATGAGGTACATTATGTAATGGTAGAGGTCACTTTGATACAAAGGTGACTTTGATAAGGTATATTAATTAATGATATATGTGACTGTGATGAGGTACATTATATAATGATGTAGGTAATTGTGATAGGGTATCTTACCTACCGATGTAGATGACAATGATGAGATACATTACCTAATGAGATAAGTGACTGCGATGGGGTATGTTATCTAATGATGTAGGTGATTGTGATGAGGGGTATTATCTAATGATGTAAGTGACTATATGAGGTACATTATGTAATGTTATAGGTGACTTTACTAAGGTATATTATTTAATGATATAGGTGACTGTGATGAGGTACATTATATAATGATGTAGGTAATTGGGATAGGGTATCTTACCTAATGATGTAGATTTCCACGATGAGATACATTACCTAATGATATAAGTGATTGCGACGGGTTATGTTATCTAATAATGTAAGTGATTGTGATGAGGGGCATTATCTAATGATGTAAATGACTATATGAGGTACATTATGTAATGGTATAGGTCACTTTGATAAGGTATATTATTTAATGATGCAGGTGGCTGTGATGAGGTACATTATATAATGATGTTGGTGATTGTGATAGGGTATCTTACCTAATGATGTAGATGACCACGATGAAATACATTACCTAATGATATAAGTGACTGTGATGGGGTATGTTATCTAATGATGTAGGTGATTGTTATAAGGGTTATTATCTAATGATGTAAGTGACTATATGAGGTACATTATGCAATGATATAGGTGACTTTATTAAGGTATATTTATTAATGATATAGGTGACTGTGAAGAGGTACATTATATAATGATGTAGGTGACGGTGATAGGGTATCTTACCTACCGATGTAGATGACCATGATGAGATACATTACCTAATGATATAAGTGACTGTGGCGGGGTATGTTATCTAATGATGTAGGTTATTGTGATTAGGGCCATTATCTAATGATGTAAGTGACTATATGAGGTACATTATGTAATGATATGGGTGACTTTGATAAGGTATATTATTTAACCAAATAGGTGACTGTGATGAGGTACATTATATAATGATGTAGGTGATTGTGATAGGATATCTTACCTAATGATTCAGATGACCATGATGAGATACATTACCTAATGATATAAGTGACTGCGACGGGTATGTTATCTAGTGATGTAAGTGACTGTGATGAGGGCATTATCTAATAATGTAATTGACTATATGAGCTACATTATGTAATTATATAGGTGACTTTGATAAGGTATATTAATTAATGATATAGATGACTGTGATGAGGTGCATTACATATTGATGTTGGTGATTGTGATAGGGTATCTTACCTAACGATGTAGATGACCTGATGAGATACATTACCTAATGATATACGTGACTGTGACGGGGTATGTTATCTAATGGTGTAGGTGATTGTGATGAGGGGCATTTTCTAATGATGTAAGTGACTATATGAGGTACATTATGTAATGGTATAGGTGACTTTGATAAGGTATATTATTTAACGATATAGGTGACTGTGATGAGCTACATTATATAATGATGTAGGTAATTGTAGTAGGGAATCTTACTTAAAGATGTAGATGACCATGATGAGATACATTACCTAATGATATAAGTGACTGTGATGGGGTATGTTATCTAATGATGCAGGTGATTGTTATGAGGTGCATTATCTAATGATGTAAGTGACTATATATGGTACATTATGTAATGCTATAGGTCACTTTCTTTGATAAGGTATATTATTTAATGGTATAGGTGACTGTGATGAGGTACATTATATAATGATGTAGGTGAATGTGATAGGGTATCTTACCTAATGAGGTAGATGACCACAATGAGATACGTTACCTAATGATATAAGTGACTTCAACGGGGTATGTTATCAAATGATGTAGGTGATTGTGATGAGCGGCATTATCTAATGATGTAAGCGACTATATGAGGTACATTATGTAATGCTATAGGTCACTTTGATAAGGTATATTATTTAATAATGTAGGTGATTGTGAAGAGGTACATTATCTAGTAATGTAGGTGACTGTGATGAGATACATTATCTAATGATGCAGGTGATTGTGATGAGGTGCATTATCTAATGATGTAGGTGACTGTGATGAGGTGCGTTATCTAATGATGTAGTTGATTATGATGAGGTATGTTATCTAATGAAGTAGGTGATTGTTATGAGGTGTATTATCTAATGATGTAGGTGACTGTGATGTGATGCATTATCTAATAATGTAATTGACTATGATGGGGCACATTGTCTAATGATGTAGCTGATTGTTTTGAGATGCATTATATAATAAGATCATAGGATCATAGAAGGTTACTAGGCTAATGGCCCTAGTGCCCTTACCAGCCTAGCCAAGTTCAAGTCTTATTCACAAGTGTCTGTTTAAAGTAGACACTAAAATCAGCACCTTTTGCCCCTGTCTAAGAGGGACACAGGTAGAATCCCCAAGGTGAATTTCCCGTTACTCAGCCAATCATCCAAATGATTCTTAAATAGGGTCAGTGAGGAGCTTTGTTTAACATGAATAGGAAGCTTGTTCCAATGGTGGGGCAACCTCTGAGACAAATTTGTCCCTCCAGCAAGTTCTGTTGAAGTCACATACCAGGTTAAGGTCCTTAAAGTGAGTGACCTATGTGCCATTTGACTTGCGAATTCACAGCATTTCCATTAAAACAGGGTCAGAGATTACCTTATATGCAAGACACAGTTTGCCTTTGAGTAGTCTGTATGACACACAGTAAAGCAACAGTGATTTCAGTCTGTCATCACATGAATTTTCTTTGTAAGGAACCTTTGTGGTCTCTGCAATTGCTGCAAGTGCTTGGAGAAGTACATACCAATGGGAGCATTGTACTCTGATTATTGGTCTGATGAGGGAAGAGTACAAGGGCATTATAACATCTCTTTTTCTGGAGGCAATGCCATTACTTATAAAATGCGCAATATAAAATGCCTTTCTTACCACTGTGTTGATATGGTGATCAAAGGTAAGGTTGCTGTCAACCTGTGTGCCTAGATCTCTCACCACAGAATGCGTGATTAGGGTATTGCTATTGATGTGGTACTTTGCAGGAACATCACCCTTGCTGAAGGGGATGATAATACATTTTTTTGCATTACATTTAAGACCATGACTTTTGCACCAATCATTAGTCCACATAAGTCCCTCTTGCAGGATGTTGACATCATTAGGGGACTCAATGACTGCGTCCAGTTTGCAGTCATCAGCAAATTTTATTAGCCACAGGCCTTTAGTTTTTGCCTGCACTTCAGTGAAGTAGATTCCAAACAGTAGGGGTCCCAGAACCAATCCCTGTGGAACACCACAGGTTATAGCTCTGCTGGTTGTCATCTATTTTAACTGTGTGCATTCTCTCAGTGAGCCAGTTTGCAACCCACCTGACAATATATGAGTTGATACCAAGTTGGGTGAGTTTATCAATGATGCCTGAGGGGAACTGTGTCAAATCCTTGCTAAGTCTAGGTAGGCCCTATGCACAGATTTGCCCTCATTTAGGGCTTTGGTCACTGTGTAGAAGAAGTCCACCAGGTTTAACAGGCATAATATTTCATTGACACTGCCAAACTGGGGGAGGGGTTTAAGAGTTTGGAGGTTTCCTATATCTTTGTTGATAAAGTCCATGATGATTTGCTCCATGGCCTTGTAGATAAGGCTGGTCAGGCTAATGGGTCTCTAGTTCCCAGGGTCAGTGGATGCACCCTCTTTTGTGCAAAGGGATGATGGTGGCCATTTTTCATTCCACTGGGATGAAGCCGGTGCTTAGGCTGTCCCTAAAAAGAGTACCTAGTGGTGTTGCTAATTCCTGTTTAAACCCATGTACAACACAGCCTGGGATGTTATCTGGCCCCACAGAGACTGTGTTTTTGGCCTTGGAGAGGGTGTTTAAGACCTACTCCTTGGAGATACTAGGTGGGGACAGGTGGTAGGGATGCTTTGGTGTATGTGTGGCAGGGACAGAGTAATGGTTTGGCTATAACCACAGGTTCTGTATATGTAGTACCATTAACTATGAGTTCAGCGCAAATCTGGGCCTTTCCTTTAAGGTTATGGATGTAACTAAAGAATGCTTTATGGTTGTCCTTAGGGAAGTGAATTTGGATTTGTAGTTAGCTTTAAAGGATTTCACAAGAAGTCTTATTTGCTTGTTTAAGCTGAGGAGGGAGTGTTTCCAGTTTTGAGACTGTTCCTTCCTACCCTTAGACAGCAATTTCTGTCTTTTATTGTATATCCTGTTAATGGCCGATGTCCACCAGGCAGGTTTGTTCTTCCTTGAAGATCTTGCTTTGGTCCTACCGCAAAGTCAATACAATTGTACAGATGTTTGTATAAAGCACTGGTGTATCACACAGCATAGGTGTCAATTCCATCAATGGGGGGAGGGGCTATGAAACTATTCATGCCATCATGTAAGAGACTGTAACTGGCCTTAGATAAGTTTTTTAGTCTGGTTGTTGATAAGGGGGGATCTGGTGTTATAGTTACTTCTAATGAAACATGTTTGTGGTCAGATCTCACCAGGGAAGGCCACACACTGGGGGGTGTTGCAATGGTCTCCTATGTTGGTATGTACCAGATCCAGGATGTTTGAGCCTCTTGTTGCGGTATCAACAAGCTGATCCAGGGCACTGGAGTTAACAAAGTCCAGGATCCTTTGGACATGTGAGTTAGTACATGTATAATTTACCCAGTCAATGGACAGGGTAATTAAAGTTGGCCAAAACCAGGGTATTTGGTTGTATCTTGATTGACTCAAGTAGATCCAAGTAGGCTAACTGGATGTCCTAATTCATGGAGGGGGTCCTATAGTTGGCAATGACTTGAATAGGGGTCTTACCAACAGTCACCTGCACCTGAAGTAATTCAAAGGCACCATGCTGTTTAACCAATCAGGAGGTGTATTTAACTTTAATGAATATTGATACACTTTCTCTTTTAATACTCATGGCTTCAGTTTGTGGTCTGAATGTGTGAAAGGAAATGTAATCTGGTATGGCTGGGGTACTCTCTGAAACCTTAAACTAGGTCTCAGTGACTGCACAGATGACAGCATTTTCCAGGGTAAGGACTGCTTCCAGTGAATGCAGTTTCTGGTTTAGACTCCTGAAGTTTAGTACCATAACCTTGAGGTTGCTTTTAGAGGAAATGTTTACATTGTTAATTTTTGTCCTTGTGATATTGCCTAAAAAAGGCACTATGGGGGTGGCAAGAGCCTTAGCCAGTAACTGAAATCCCATGGGTGACAGATAAAGACCATCTCTGGCAAAGCATTGAGGTCTGTTGGCCATATATCCCAGGCTGACAGACACTGGATCCCCTTAGAATGACACCAGAATCTAAGCCAATTGTTGCAGTCAGTCATTTTTGTTTGCATTGTGGTATCATCCTAGATGAGGTTAAAATGCTGCTTAAGACTAGGGACATACCCACCTGGGACACACCTGTCTGGGACATACCCACCTGGGGCACACCTGTCTGGGACATGCCCACCTGGGACACACCTGTCTGGGACATACCCACCTGGGACATACCTGCCTGAGAAACATACTCCAAGAGCTCAGTCATGTCTCTCTTCATATAGTCCAGTGAGGTACATCACAAATTGTTCACAACAACATGGAATATGAGAGACATAACAGTACCTGTTGTTGAGAGACTTGAGTGCAGGTGTGATGTGGCAGTTCCTGGCACTTGACAGATAGCTGATTGTGACCTTTTCCTTATCCAGCCTGGTGAGAGGGACATCTGTGTGCCTCACAATGGAGTCACCTGTGACTAAGATGTTTAGTTTTGTGTTATGCCATAGGGCATGTCTGGTGAAACACTGGTGTGTGAGATGTTATGTGAACTATGTTCTGGTGTGGATGTACTATGTGAAGTGTGCTTGTGTTTGAGAGATCTTTTATGTTTAGGTAAGCTTCTGGTAAGGACCTGTTCATATGTAGGTTTATGTGTTGTTGGTTTTATTGGTGCAGGAGATGAGGCGTGCATGCTGACAACCTGCTTAATGTCAGATGTACTGACTGGTGAATGAGAGAGCCAGGATTCTAGAGTCTTAATATAGATGTATCTGTCACATGTTGAATTTGTGTGAACTAGAAGAGGTGGGTTGTCAGTGTACATGAGGTAATTGCTGCACTGCCTCAGGATGCCCATGTTAACCAGGTTGGCAGGAGAAACTGTGGATAATTGCCCGTCCATAATGCTAAGTTAATATGGTCAGAAATGGGGGAAGACAGGAAAAACCAGGAAAGGCAGATGGACAGAAGAGGTCCATATAACTAAGTAGTGGTGGGTGAGACTTGTGTTGGCACTTTAGAAGTTACGAGACTTGTGTTAGTACTTCAGAAGTTATGCTAAATGTTTCACCTCACTGTGAAGCACACTTGAGTGAAACCTCAGATGCAGAATAAGCAGTGCACTAAGGGAAGAATTATCAAACATGAAGTTTACATCGGTAACTGCCAAGAGTCACCACTGCTGTGCTGCAGTGCGCAATGTGCAAACAAGAGCACATCCACACAAATGTGGAGCTTTTATTTCAAACAAGAACAAATGAAATCAAACCAATTAACCAATGTTAACGGTCAAACTAAGCCCTGCTACAGTAACCTTCAATTGGATTAGTCCAAATTGTATGATGTAGGTGACTGTTAAGAGGTACATTATCTAATGATGTAGGTGATTGTGATGAGGTGCATTATCTAGTCATGTAGGTGACTGTGATGATGTGCTTTATCTAATGATGTAGGTGACTGTTAAGAGGTGTATTATCTAATGATGTAGGTGACTGTGATGAGGTGCATTATCTAATGATGTAGGTGATTGTGATGAGGTGCGTTATCTAATAATGTAGGTGACTGTGATGAGGCACATTATCTAATAATGTAGGTGACCGTGATGAGGTGTATTATCTAATGATGTAGGTGACTGTGACCAGGTGCATTATCTATTGATGTAGGTGATTGTCATGGAGTACATTATCTAATGATGTAGGTGAATGTGATGAGGTGCATTATCTAATTATATAGGTGATTGTCACAATGTACATTATCTAATGATGTGGGTGACTGTTATGAGGTGCATTATCTAATGATATAGCTGATTATGATAGGCTATGTTATCTAATGATGTATGCCATTATGGGGAGGTAAGTTATTTAATGTTGAAGGTGATTGTAATGGAGTACATAAATGATATAGGTGACTGTGATGAGGTACATTAACTAATTATATAGGTGATTGTGATGAGGCACATTATCTAATAATGTAGGTGACTGTGATGAGGTGTGTTATCTAATGATGTAGGGGATTGTGATGAGGTACATTATCTAATAATGTAGGTGACTGTGATGAGGTGTGTTATCTAATAATATAGGGGTTGTGATGAGGTACATTATCTAATGATGTAGGTGACTGTGATGAGGTACATTATCTAATGATGTAGGTGACTGTGACGAGGCACGTTATCTAATTATGTAGGTGACTGTGATGAGGTGCGTTATCTAATGAGGTAGGTGAATGTGATGAGGTGCATTATCTAATGATGTAGGTGACTGTGATTAGGTACATTATCTAATAATATAGGTGACTGTGATGAGGTGCATTATCTAATGATGTAGGTGATTGTGATTTGGAGCATTTTCTAATGATGCAAGTGATTTTGATGAAGTATACTGATTAATAATGTAAGTGATTGTGATGGGGTACATTACATAATGATGTAGGTGAATGTGATGAGGTACATTACCTATTGATGTAGATGAATTTCATGAGATACATTATCTAATGATGTAGATGACTGTGATGGGGTGCGTTATCTAATGATGTTGGTGACTGCAATTAGGTACGTTATTTAGTAATGTAGGTAACTGAAATGAGTTGCGCTATCTAATGATGTAGGTGACTGTGATGAGGTGCATTATCTAATGATGTAGGTGACTGTGATGAGGTGTATTATCTAATGATGTAGGTGACTGTGATGAGGTGCGTTATCTAATAATGTAGGTGACTGTGATGAGGTGCGTTATTTAATGATGTAGGTGACTGTGATGAGGTAAATTATCTAATAATGTAGGTGACTGTGATTAGGTGCATTATCTAATGATGTAGGTGACTTTGATGAGGTGCATTATATAATGATGTAGGTGATTGTGATGAGGTGCGTTATCTAATGCTGTAGGTGACTGTGATGAGGTACATTATATAATGATGTAGGTGACTGTGATGAGGTGCATTATCTAATAATGTAGGTGACTGTGATGAGGTACATTATATAATGATGTAGGTGACTGTGATAAGCTGCATTATCTAATAATGTAGGTGACTGTGATGAGGTGCATTATCTGATGATGTAAGTGATTGTGATGAGGTGCATTATCTAATGATGTAGGTGACTGTGATCAGGTGAGTTATCTAATGATATAGGTGACTGTGATGAGGTACATTATCTAATGATGTAGGTGACTGTTAAGAGGTACACTATCTAATGATGCAGGTGACTGTGATGATGTGCATTATCTAATTATACAGGTGACTGTGACGGTGTACATTATCTATTGATGTAGGTGATTGTGATGAGGTGCATTATCTAATAATGTAGGTGACTGTGATGAGGTGCATTATCTAATGATGTAGGTGACTGTGATGAAGTGCATTATCTAATAATGTAGGTGACTGCGATGAGGTGCGTTATTTAATGATGTAAGCGACTGTGATGAGGTGCATTATCTAATGATGTAGGTGATGGTGAAGAGGTGCGTTATCTAATGATGTAAGTGACTGTGATGAGGTACATTATCTAATAATGTAGGTGATTGTGATGAGGTGCATTATCTAATAATGTAGGTGACTGTGATGAGGTGCATTATCTAATGATGTAGGTGACTGTGATGAGGCACATTATCTAATAATGTAGGTGACCGTGATGAGGTGTATTATCTAATGATGTAGGTGACTGTGACCAGGTGCATTATCTATTGATGTAGGTGATTGTCATGGAGTACATTATCTAATGATGTAGGTGAATGTGATGAGGTGCATTATCTAATTATATAGGTGATTGTCACAATGTACATTATCTAATGATGTGGGTGACTGTTATGAGGTGCATTATCTAATGATATAGCTGATTATGATAGGCTATGTTATCTAATGATGTATGCCATTATGGGGAGGTAAGTTATTTAATGTTGAAGGTGATTGTAATGGAGTACATAAATGATATAGGTGACTGTGATGAGGTACATTAACTAATTATATAGGTGATTGTGATGAGGCACATTATCTAATAATGTAGGTGACTGTGATGAGGTGTGTTATCTAATGATGTAGGGGATTGTGATGAGGTACATTATCTAATAATGTAGGTGACTGTGATGAGGTGTGTTATCTAATAATATAGGGTTGTGATGAGGTACATTATCTAATGATGTAGGTGACTGTGATGAGGTACATTATCTAATGATGTAGGTGACTGTGACGAGTCGTTATCTAATTATGTAGGTGACTGTGATGAGGTGCGTTATCTAATGAGGTAGGTGAATGTGATGAGGTGCATTATCTAATGATGTAGGTGACTGTGATTAGGTACATTATCTAATAATATAGGTGACTGTGATGAGGTGCATTATCTAATGATGTAGGTGATTGTGATTTGGAGCATTTTCTAATGATGCAAGTGATTTTGATGAAGTATACTGATTAATAATGTAAGTGATTGTGATGGGGTACATTACATAATGATGTAGGTGAATGTGATGAGGTACATTACCTATTGATGTAGATGAATTTCATGAGATACATTATCTAATGATGTAGATGACTGTGATGGGGTGCGTTATCTAATGATGTTGGTGACTGCAATTAGGTACGTTATTTAGTAATGTAGGTAACTGAAATGAGTTGCGCTATCTAATGATGTAGGTGACTGTGATGAGGTGCATTATCTAATGATGTAGGTGACTGTGATGAGGTGTATTATCTAATGATGTAGGTGACTGTGATGAGGTGTGTTATCTAATAATGTAGGTGACTGTGATGAGGTGCGTTATTTAATGATGTAGGTGACTGTGATGAGGTAAATTATCTAATAATGTAGGTGACTGTGATTAGGTGCATTATCTAATGATGTAGGTGACTTTGATGAGGTGCATTATATAATGATGTAGGTGATTGTGATGAGGTGCGTTATCTAATGCTGTAGGTGACTGTGATGAGGTACATTATATAATGATGTAGGTGACTGTGATGAGGTGCATTATCTAATAATGTAGGTGACTGTGATGAGGTACATTATATAATGATGTAGGTGACTGTGATAAGCTGCATTATCTAATAATGTAGGTGACTGTGATGAGGTGCATTATCTGATGATGTAAGTGATTGTGATGAGGTGCATTATCTAATGATGTAGGTGACTGTGATGAGGGGAGTTATCTAACGATATAGGTGACTGTGATGAGGTACATTATCTAATGATGTAGGTGACTGTTAAGAGGTACACTATCTAATGATGCAGGTGACTGTGATGATGTGCATTATCTAATTATACAGGTGACTGTGACGGTGTACATTATCTATTGATGTAGGTGATTGTGATGAGGTGCATTATCTAATAATGTAGGTGACTGTGATGAGGTGCATTATCTAATGATGTAGGTGACTGTGATGAAGTGCATTATCTAATAATGTAGGTGACTGCGATGAGGTGCGTTATTTAATGATGTAAGCGACTGTGATGAGGTGCATTATCTAATGATGTAGGTGATGGTGAAGAGGTGCGTTATCTAATGATGTAAGTGACTGTGATGAGGTACATTATCTAATAATGTAGGTGATTGTGATGAGGTGCATTATCTAATAATGTAGGTGACTGTGATGAGGTGCATTATTTAATGATGTAGGTGACTGTGATGAGGTGCATTATCTAATGATGTAGGTGACTGTGATGAGGTGCGTTATCTAATAATGTAGGTGACTGTGATGAGGTGCGTTATCTAATGATGTAGGTGACTGTGATGAGGTAAATTATCTAATAATGTAGGTGACTGTGATTAGGTGTATTATCTAATGATGTAGGTGACTTTGATGAGGTGCATTATCTAATGATGTAGGTGATTGTGATGAGGTGCGTTATCTAATGCTGTAGGTGACTGTGATGAAGTACATTATATAATGATGTAGGTGACTGTGATGAGGTGCATTATCTAATAATGTAGGTGACTGTGATGAGGTACATTATATAATGATGTAGGTGACTGTGATGAGGTGCATTATCTAATAATGTAGGTGACTGTGATGAGGTGCATTATCTGATGATGTAAGTGATTGTGATGAGGTGCATTATCTAATGATGTAGGTGACTGTGATGAGGGGAGTTATCTAACGATATAGGTGACTGTGATGAGGTACATTATCTAATGATGTAGGTGACTGTTAAGAGGTACATTATCTAATGATGTAGGTGACTGTGATGAGGTGCATTATCTAATTATACAGGTGATTGTGATGGTGTACATTATCTAATGATGTAGGTGATTGTGATGAGGTGCATTATCTAATAATGTAGGTGACTGCGATGAGGTGCATTATCTAATGATGTAGGTGACTGTGATGAAGTGCATTATCTAATAATGTAGGTGACTGTGATGTGGAGAATTTTCTAATGAGCAAGTGATTTTGATGAAGTATTCTGATTAATGATGTAAGTGATTGTGATGGGGTACATTACATAATGATGTAGCTGAATTTGATGAGGTACATTACCTACTGATGTAGGTGACTTTCATGACATACATTATCTAATGATGCAGATAACTGTGATGGGGTGCGTTATCTGACAATGTAGGTGATTGTGATGAGGTGCGTAATCTAATGATGTAGTTGATTGTGACGAGGTGCATTATCTAATGATGTAGGTGACTGTGATGAGGTACATTATCTAATAATGTATGTGACTGTAATGAGGTGTGTTATCTAATGATGTAGGTGATTGAGATGAGGTGCATTATCGAATGATGTAGGTGACTGTGATGAAGTACATTACCTAATGATGTAGGTGACTGTGATGAGGTTCATTATCTAATGATGGTGACTGTGATGAAGTGCATTATCTAATAATGTAGGTGACTGTTATGAGGTGCATTATCTAATTATGTAGGTGATTGTGATGAGGTGCGTTATCTAATGATGTAGGTGACTGTGATGAGGTGCATTATCTGATGAAATTGGTGACTGTGATGAGGTAGATTATCTAATGATGTAGGTGACTGTGATGAGGTACATTATTTAATGATGTAGGTGACTGTGATGAGGTACATTATCTAATGATGTAGGTGACTGTGATGAGGTACATTATCTAATGATGTAGGTGATTGTGATGAGGTACATTATCTAATGATGTAGGTGACTTTTAAGAGGTACATTATCTAATGATGTAGGTGACTGTGATAAGGTACATTAATGATGTAGGTGACTGTGATGAGGTGCATTTTTTAATTATATAGATGATTGTGACGGTGTACATTATCTAATGATGTAGGTGACTGTGATGAGGTGCATTATCTAATTATATAGGTGTTTGTGACAGTGTACATTATCTAACGATGTAGGTGACTGTGATGAGGTGCATTATCTAATAATGTAGGTGACTGTGATGAGGTGCATTATCTAATGATGTAGGTGACTGTGATGAGGTGCATTATCTAATAATGTAGGTGACTGTGATGAGGTGCGTTATCTAATGAGGTAGGTGAATGTGATGAGGTGCATTATCTAATGATGTAGGTGACTGTGATGAGGTGTATTATCTAATGATATAGGTGACTGTGATGAGTTGCGTTATCTAATAATGTAGGTGACTGTGATGAGGTGTGTTATCTAATGATGTAGGTGACTGTGATGAGGTAAATTATCTAATAATGTAGGTGACTGTGATGAGGTACGTTATCTAATTATGTAGGTGACTGTGATGAGGTGCGTTATCTAATGAGGTAGGTGAATGTGATGAGGTGCATTATCTAATGATGTAGGTGACTGTGATTAGGTACATTATCTAATAATATAGGTGACTGTGATGAGGTGCATTATCTAATGATGTAGGTGATTGTGATTTGGAGCATTTTCTAATGATGCAAGTGATTTTGATGAAGTATACTGATTAATAATGTAAGTGATTGTGATGGGGTACATTACATAATGATGTAGGTGAATGTGATGAGGTACATCACCTATTGATGTAGATGAATTTCATGAGATACATTATCTAATGATGTAGGTGACTGTGATGGGGTGCGTTATCTAATGATGTTGGTGACTGCAATTAGGTACGTTATTTAGTAATGTAGGTAACTGAAATGAGTTGCGCTATCTAATGATGTAGGTGACTGTGATGAGGTGCATTATCTAATGATGTAGGTGACTGTGATGAGGTGTATTATCTAATGATGTAGGTGACTGTGATGAGGTGCGTTATCTAATAATGTAGGTGACTGTGATGAGGTGCGTTATTTAATGATGTAGGTGACTGTGATGAGGTAAATTATCTAATAATGTAGGTGACTGTGATTAGGTGCATTATCTAATGATGTAGGTGACTTTGATGAGGTGCATTATATAATGATGTAGGTGATTGTGATGAGGTGCGTTATCTAATGCTGTAGGTGACTGTGATGAGGTACATTATATAATGATGTAGGTGACTGTGATGAGGTGCATTATCTAATAATGTAGGTGACTGTCATGAGGTACATTATATAATGATGTAGGTGACTGTGATGAGGTGCATTATCTAATAATGTAGGAGACTGTGATGAGGTGCATTATCTGGTGATGTAAGTTATTGTGATGAGGTGCATTATCTAATGATGTAGGTGACTGTGATCAGGTGAGTTATCTAATGATATAGGTGACTGTGATGAGGTACATTATCTAATGATGTAGGCGACTGTTAAGAGGTACATTATCTAATGATGCAGGTGACTGTGATGAGGTGCATTATCTAATTATACAGGTGATTGTGATGGTGTACATTATCTATTGATGTAGGTGATTGTGATGAGGTGCATTATCTAATAATGTAGGTGACTGTGATGAGGTGCATTATCTAAAGATGTAGGTGACTGTGATGAGGTGCATTATCTAATGATGTAGGTGACTGTGATGAGGTGCGTTATCTAATAATGTAGGTGACTGTGATTAGGTGCATTATCTAATGATGTAGGTGACTTTGATGACGTGCGTTATCTAATGATGTAGGTGATTGTGATGAGGTGCGTTATCTAATGCTGTAGGTGACTGTGATGAGGTACATTATATAATGATGTAGGTGACTGTGATGAGGTGCATTATCTAATAATGTAGGTGACTGTGATGAGGTACATTATATAATGATGTAGGTGACTGTGATGAGGTGCATTATCTAATAATGTAGGTGACTGTGATGAGGTGCATTATCTGATGATGTAAGTGATTGTGATGAGGTGCATTATCTAATGATGTAGGTGACTGTGATGAGGGGAGTTATCTAATGATATAGGTGACTGTGATGAGGTACATTATCTAATGATGTAGGTGACTGTTAAGAGGTACATTATCTAATGATTCAGGTGACTGTGATGAGGTGCATTATCTAATTATACAGGTGATTGTGATGGTGTACATTATCTAATGAAGTAGGTGATTGTGATGAGGTGCATTATCTAATAATGTAGGTGACTGTGATGAGGTGCATTATCTAATGATGTAGGTGACTGTGATGAAGTGCATTATCTAATAATGTAGGTGACTGTGATGAGGTGCGTTATTTAATGATGTAAGTGACTGTGATGAGGTGCATTATCTAATGATGTAGGAGATTGTGATGTGGAGAATTTTCTAATGAGCAAGTGATTTTGATGAAGTATTCTGATTAATGATGTAAGTGATTGTGATGGGGTACATTACATAATGATGTAGCTGAATTTGATGAGGTACATTACCTACTGATGTAGGTAACTTTCATGACATACATTATCTAATGATGTAGATGACTGTGATGGGGTGCGTTATCTGACGATGTAGGTGATTGTGATGAGGTGCGTAATCTAATGATGTAGTTGATTGTGACGAGGTGCGTTATCTAATGATGTAGGTGACTGTGATGAGGTGCATTATCTAATGATGTAGGTGACTGTGATGAGGTAAATTATCTAATAATGTAGGTGACTGTGATTAGGTGCATTATCTAATAATGTAGGTGACTTTGATGAGGTACGTTATCTAATGATGTAGGTGATTGTGATGAGGTGCGTTATCTAATGCTGTAGGTGACTGTGATGAGGTACATTATA
Organism: Protopterus annectens; assembly: GCF_019279795.1. Classification (NCBI taxonomy): domain Eukaryota; kingdom Metazoa; phylum Chordata; order Ceratodontiformes; family Protopteridae; genus Protopterus; species Protopterus annectens. Next base: position 39,055,083 of record NC_056741.1, read on the forward strand.
TAATGATGTAGGTGACTGTGATGAGGTGCATTATCTAATAATGTAGGTGACTGTGATGAGGTACATTATATAATGATGTAGGTGACTGTGATGAGGTGCATTATCTAATAATGTAGGTGACTGTGATGAGGTGCATTATCTGATGATGTAAGTGATTGTGATGAGGTGCATTATCTAATGATGTAGGTGACTGTGATGAGGGGAATTATCTAATGATATAGGTGACTGTGGTGAGGTGCATTATCTAATGATGTAGGTGACTGTGATGAGGTGCATTATCTAATAATGTAGGTGACTGTGATGAGGTGCGTTATTTAATGATGTAAGTGACTGTGATGAGGTGCATTATCTAATGATGTAGGTGACGGTGATGAGGTGTGTTATCTAATGATGTAAGTGACTGTGATGAGGTACATTATCTAATAATGTAGGTGATTGTGATGAGGTGCATTATCTAATAATGTAGGTGACTGTGATAAGGTGCATTATCTAATAATGTAGGTGACTCTGATGAGGTGCGTTATCTAATGATGTAGGTGACTGTGATGAGGTAAATTATCTAATAATGTAGGTGACTGTGATTAGGTGCATTATCTAATGATGTAGGTGACTTTGATGAGGTGCATTATCTAATGATGTAGGTGATTGTGATGAGGTGCGTTATCTAATGCTGTAGGTGACTGTGATGAGGTACATTATATAATGATGTAGGTGACTGTGATGAGGTGCATTATCTAATAATGTAGGTGACTGTGATGAGGTACATTATATAATGATGCAGGTGACTGTGATGAGGTGCATTATCTAATAATGTAGGTGACTGTGATGAGGTGCATTATCTGATGATGTAAGTGATTGTGATGAGGTGCATTATCTAATGATGTAGGTGACTGTGATGAGGGGAGTTATCTAATGATATAGGTGACTGTGATGAGTTACATTATCTAATGATGTAGGTGACTGTTAAGAGGTACATTATCCGATGATGCAGGTGACTGTGATGAGGTGCATTATCTAATTATACAGGTGATTGTGATGGTGTACATTATCTAATGATGTAGGTTATTGTGATGAGGTGCATTATCTAATAATGTAGGTGACTGTGATGAGGTGCATTATCTAATGATGTAGGTGACTGTGATGAAGTGCATTATCTAAGAATGTAGGTGACTGTGATGAGGTGCGTTATTTAATGATGTAAGTGACTGTGATGAGGTGCATTATCTAATGATGTAGGTGATTGTGATGTGGAGAATTTTCTAATGAGCAAGTGATTTTGATGAAGTATTCTGATTAATGATGTAAGTGATTGTGATGGGTACATTACATAATGATGCAGCTGAATTTGATGAGGTACATTACCTACTGATGTAGGTGACTTTCATGACATACATTATCTAATGAGGTAGATGACTGTGATGGGGTGCGTTATCTGACGATGTAGGTGATTGTGATGAGGTGCGTAATCTAATGATGTAGTTGATTGTGACGAGTCGTTATCTAATGATGTAGGTGACTGTGATGAGGTACATTATCTAATAATGTAGGTGACTGTAATGAGGTGTGTAATCTAATGATGTAGGTGATTGAGATGAGGTGCGTTATCGAATGATGTAGGTGACTGTGATGAAGTACATTACCTAATGATGTAGGTGACTGTGTTGAGGTGCGTTATCTAATGATGTAGGTGATTGTAATGAGGTGCGTTATCTAATGAAGTAGGTGATTGTGATGAGGTGGATTATCTAATGATGTAGGTGACGGTGATGAGGTGCATTATCTAATGATGTAAGTGACTGTGATGAGGTACATTATCTAATAATGTAGGTGATTGTGATGAGGTGCATTATCTAATAATGTAGGTGACTGTGATGAGGTGCGTTATCTAATGCTGTAGGTGACTGTGATGAGGTACATTATATAATGATGTAGGTGACTGTGATGAGGTGCATTATCTAATAATGTAGGTGACTGTGATGAGGTACATTATATAATGATGTAGGTGACTGTGATGAGGTGCATTATCTAATAATGTAGGTGACTGTGATGAGGTGCATTATCTGATGATGTAAGTGATTGTGATGAGGTGCATTATCTAATGATGTAGGTGACTGTGATGAGGGGAGTTATCTAATGATATAGGTGACTGTGATGAGGTACATTATCTAATGATGTAGGTGACTGTTAAGAGGTACATAATCTAATGATGCAGGTGACTGTGATGAGGTGCATTATCTAATTATACAGGTGATTGTGATGGTGTACATTATCTAATGATGTAGGTGATTGTGATGAGGTGCATTATCTAATAATGTAGGTGACTGTGATGAGGTGCATTATCTAATGATGTAGGTGACTGTGATGAGGTGCATTATCTAATAATGTAGGTGACTGTGATGAGGTACATTATATAATGATGTAGGTGACTGTGATGAGGTGCATTATCTAATGATGTAAGTGACTGTGATGAGGTACATTATCTGATGATGTAAGTGATTGTGATGAGGTGCATTATATAATGATGTAGGTGACTGTGATGAGGTGCATTATCTAATAATGTAGGTGACTGTGATGAGATACATTATATAATGATGTAGGTGACTGTGATGAGGTGCATTATCTAATAATGTAGGTGACTGTGATGAGGTGCATTATCTGATGATGTAAGTGATTGTGATGAGGTGCATTATCTAATGATGTAGGTGACTGTGATGAGGGGAGTTATCTAATGATATAGGTGACTGTGATGAGGTACATTATCTAATGATGTAGGTGACTGTTAAGAGGTACATTATCTAATGATGCAGGTGACTGTGATGAGGTGCATTATCTAATTATACAGGTGATTATGATGGTGTACATTATCTAATGATGTAGGTGATTGTGATGAGGTGCATTATCTAATAATGTGGGTGATTGTGATGAGGTGCATTATCTAATGATGTAGGTGACTGTGATGAAGTGCATTATCTAATAATGTAGGTGACTGTGATGAGGTGCATTATTTAATGATGTAAGTGACTGTGATGAGGTGCATTATCTAATGATGTAGGTGATTGTGATGTGGAGAATTTTCTAATGAGCAAGTGATTTTGATGAAGTATTCTGATTAATGATGTAAATGATTGTGATGGGGTACATTACATAATGATGCAGCTGAATTTGATGAGGTACATTACCTACTGATGTAGGTGACTTTCATGACATACATTATCTAATGATGTAGATGACTGTGATGGGGTGCGTTATCTGACGATGTAGGTGATTGTGATGAGGTGCGTAATCTAATGATGTAGTTGATTGTGACGAGGTGCGTTATCTAATGATGTAGGTGACTGTGATGAGGTACATTATCTAATAATGTAGGTGACTGTAATGAGGTGTGTTATCTAATGATGTAGGTGATTGAGATGAGGTGCGTTATCGAATGATGTAGGTGACTGTGATGAAGTACATTACCTAATGATGTAGGTGACTGTGTTGAGGTGCGTTATCTAATGATGTAGGTGATTGTAATGAGGTGCGTTATCTAATGAAGTAGGTGATTGTGATGAGGTGCATTATCTAATGATGTAGGTGACGGTGATGAGGTGCATTATCTAATGATGTAAGTGACTGTGATGAGGTACATTATCTAATAATGTAGGTGATTGTGATGAGGTGCATTATCTAATAATGTAGGTGACTGTGATGAGGTGCATTATCTAATAATGTAGGTGACTGTGTTGAGGTGCGTTATCTAATGATGTAGGTGATTGTAATGAGGTGCGTTATCTAATGATGTAGGTGATTGTGATGAGGTGCATTATCTAATGATGTAGGTGACGGTGATGAGGTGCATTATCTAATGATGTAAGTGACTGTGATGAGGTACATTATCTAATAATGTAGGTGATTGTGATGAGGTGCATTATCTAATAATGTAGGTGACTGTGATGAGGTGCATTATCTAATGATGTAGGTGACTGTGATGAGGTGCATTATCTAATAATGTAGGTGATTGTGATGAGGTGCGTTATCTAATGATGTAGGTGACTGTGATGAGGTAAATAATAATGTAGGTGACTGTGATTAGGTGCATTATCTAATGATGTAGGTGACTTTGATGAGGTGCGTTATCTAATGATGTAGGTGATTGTGATGAGGTGCGTTATCTAATGCTGTAGGTGACTGTGATGAGGTACATTATATAATGATGTAGGTGACTGTGATGAGGTGCATTATCTAATAATGTAGGTGACTGTGATGAGGTACATTATATAATGATGTAGGTGACTGTGATGAGGTGCATTATCTAATAATGTAGGTGACTGTGATGAGGTGCATTATCTGATGATGTAAGTGACTGTGATGAGGTGCATTATCTAATGATTGAGTGACTGTGATGAGGGGAGTTATCTAATGATATAGGTGACTGTGATGAGGTACATTATCTAATGATGTAGGTGACTGTTAAGAGGTACATTATCTAATGATGCAGGTGACTGTGATGATGTGCATTATCTAATTATACAGGTGATTGTGATGGTGTACATTATCTAAAGATGTAAGTGATTGTGATGAGGTGCATTATCTAATAATGTAGGTGACTGTGATGAGGTGCATTCTCTAATGATGTAGGTGACTGTGATGAAGTGCATTATTTAATAATGTAGGTGATTGTGATGAGGTGTGTTATTTAATGATGTAAGTGACTGTGATGAGGTGCATTATCTAATGATGTAGGTGATTGTGATGTGGAGAATTTTCTAATGAGCAAGTGATTTTGATGAAGTATTCTGATTAATGATGTAAGTGATTGTGATGGGGTACATTACATAATGATGCAGCTGAATTTGATGAGGTACATTACCTACTGATGTAGGTGACTTTCATGACATACATTATCTAATGATGTAGATGACTGTGATGGGGTGTGTTATCTGATGATGTAGGTGATTGTGATGAGGTGCGTAATCTAATGATGTAGTTGATTGTGACGAGGTGCGTTATCTAATGATGTAGGTGACTGTGATGAGGTACATTATCTAATAATGTAGGTGACTGTAATGAGGTGTGTTATCTAATGATGTAGGTGATTGAGATGAGGTGCGTTATCGAATGATGTAGGTGACTGTGATGAAGTACATTACCTAATGATGTAGGTGACTGTGATGAGGTTCATTATCTAATGATGGTGACTGTGATGAAGTGCATTATCTAATAATGTAGGTGACTGTGATGAGGTGCATTATCTAATTATGTAGGTGATTGTGATGAGGTGCGTTATCTAATGATGTAGGTGACTGTGATGAGATGCATTATCTGATGAAATAGGTGACTGTGATGAGGTAGATTATCTAATGATGTAGGTGACTGTGATGAGGTACATTATTTAATGATGTAGGTGACTGTGATAAGGTACATTAGTGATGTAGGTGACTGTGATGAGGTGCATTTTTTAATTATATAGATGATTGTGACGGTGTACATTATCTAATGATGTAGGTGACTGTGATGAGGTGCATTATCTAATTATATAGGTGATTGTGACAGTGTACTTTATCTAAAGATGTAGGTGATTGTGATGAGGTGCATTATCTAATAATGTAGGTGACTATGATGAGGTGCATTATCTAATGATGCAGGTGACTGTGATGAGGTGCATTATCTAATAATGTAGGTGACTGTGATGAGGTGCATTATCTAATGATGTAGGTGACTGTGATGAGGTGCATTATCTAATAATGTAGGTGACTGTGATGAGGTGCATTATTTAATGATGTAGGTGATTGTAATGAGGTGTGTTATCTAATGATGTAGGTGATGTGCAAATTTCTCCCCCCCTCACCACCTACAGGGCATATTACCATTCTAGGGGATTGTGCAAGTCCAATTATTACAGATACGTTGGTTAACAAGGCTCCATCTAAAGCTAAAAACACTGCCTCCATGGGACCAGATGGTGTCCCAGGCTGTGTCATACGTGAGCTCCAAAAGGAATTAACCCCGCATCTTAATACCCTGTTCAGTCTCAGCCTCTCCACAGGATATGTGCCCATAGAATGACACACTGCAGTGGTGTTCCCGCTACACAAGGATGGGGTCACAACTGACCCTGGGAACTACCGACCAATAAGCCTGACCAGTCTGATCTGTAAGGCTATGGAGTGAATCATTATGGAACTCATAAATGGAGAGATTGGGAACCTCCAGTCGCTGGACCCCACACAGTTCTGCTTCATCAAGGGCAGATCATGCCTCCTGAATCTGGTGGATTTCTATGAGACAGTTACTCAGGCTATAGATAAGAGAAAGGAGGTACACACGGCTTACCTTGACCTTGCTAAAGCATTTGACACCATTCCCCATTCAGGTATTATTGATAAGCTCACTAGCCTGGGCATAAACCCTTACGTCACAAGATGGATCGCAAACTGGCTCTCAGACAGATCCCATAAAGTAAGAGTAGTGGGATCTATGTCCGAATCCAAACCAGTAATGAGTGGTGTGCCTCAGGGCTCTGTCCTGGGGCCCCTCCTGTTTGGCATATACTTCTCAGAAGTACAGGCAAGCACGGAAGGGCTGTGGCTGACTAAGTTTGCGGACGACTGCAAACTGGGTGCTATAATAGAGTCTCCAACCGACATGGAGATCCTCCAGAAGGGCCTAAATGAGACTGATGCATGGTGTCAAAGCCATGGTCTTAAGCTAAATGCAAAAAAAAATGCGTAGTAATCCCCTTTGGAAAAAACAGAGTACCCGCAAACTACAACATAGGAGGTAATCCCCTGAAATCTGAAGAAGAAATAAGGGATCTAGGGACCCAAGTAGATAGTCAGCTTTCCTTTGATAACCATGTTGCCAAAGTGGTTAGAAAATCCTTCTATGTGACCCATCTGATCACGAAAGGGTTCGCATCAAGATCTAAGGATGTAATGGTGCCCCTCTACTCTTCCCTCATCAGACCCATTATTGAGTACAATGCACCAATTGGAATGTACCTGGCTAGATATCCCCAGCAGCTGGGGAGACCACAAAGGTACCTAATCAAGAGGATTACTGCCCTCAAACAGTTGCCCTATGCAGCATGATTGAAAAAGCTAAGACTGTTCTCTGTTGCATACCGCTTTCTCAGAGGCGATCTCCGTTTAACGTACAGAGTCATGTCCAACCCAGAATTGTTGAACATGCTCCATCTAAGCAAAACCAAATCTACTCGAGCTACACGCTCTAGGGATATAAACCTCAACACAACAATAAATAGAACATGCTGGAGGGATAGATTACCTTCACAGAGACTTCCCTTACTATGGAACAGGGTCCCGATCTACATAAGACAGAGCCCCTCACTATCACTCTTCAAGAGGAACCTTGATGAGTGGATGGGTAACAGAAAGTTCACACTGGGGATCACACCAACAGCACTACTAGATAGGGGCCAAGGGTACTAGCTGCTAGTACAAGGGTCTAGGGAACTACTAAAGAGGCGGTGAATACTGCACAAGGTGACTGTGAGGAGGTGCGTTATCTAATGATGTAGGTGACTGTGATGAGGTGCGTTATCTGATGAAATAGGTGACTGTGATGAGGTAGATTATCTAATGATGTAGGTGACTGTGATGAGGTACTTTATTTAATGATGTAGGTGACTGTGATGAGGTACATTATCTAATGATGTAGGTGACTGTGATGAGGTACATTATCTAATGATGTAGGTGATTGTGATGAGGTACATTATCTAATGATGTAGGTAACTGTGATGAGTTGCATTATTTAATTATATAGGTGATTGTGACAGTGTACATTATCCAATGATGTAGGTGATTGTGATGAGGTGCATTATCTAATGATGTAGGTGACTGTGATGAGGTGCATTATCTAATAATGTAGGTGACTGTGATGAGGTGCATTATCTAATGATGTAGGTGACTGTGATGAGGTGCATTATCTAATAATGTAGGTGACTGTGATGAGGTGCGTTATCTAATGAAGTAGGTGATTGTAATGAGGTGTGTTATCTAATGATGTAGGTGATTGTGATGAGGTGCGTTATCTAATGATGTAGGTGACTGTGATGAGGTGCATTATCTAATGATGTAGGTGACTGTGATGAGGTGCATTATCTAATGATGTAGGTGATTGTAAAGAGGTGCGTTATCTAATGATGTAGGTGATTGTGATGAGGTGCGTTATCTAATGATGTAGGTGACTGTGATGAGGTGCATTATCTAATGACGTAGGTGACTGTGATGAGGTGCATTATCTAATGATGTAGGTGATTGTAATGAGGTGCATTATCTAATGATGTAGGTGATTGTGATGAGGTGCGTTATCTAATGATGTAGGTGACTGTGATTAGGTGCATTATCTAATGATGTAGGTGACTTTGATGAGGTGCATTATCTAATTATGTAGGTGATTGTGATGAGGTGCATTATCTAATGATGTAGGTGACTGTGATGAGGTGCATTATCTAATAATGTAGGTGACTGTGATGAGGTGCGTTATCTAATGATGTAGGTGACTGTGATGAGGTGCATTATCTGATGAAATAGGTGACTGTGATGAGGTAGATTATCTAATGATGTAGGTGACTGTGATGAGGTACATTATTTAATGATGTAGGTAACTGTGATGAGGTACATTATCTAATGATGTAGGTGACTGTGATGAGGTACATTATCTAATGATGTAGGTGATTGTGATGAGGTAGATTATCTAATGATGTAGGTGACTGTGATGAGGTACATTATTTAATGATGTAGGTAACTGTGATGAGGTACATTATCTAATGATGTAGGTGACTGTGATGAGGTACATTATCTAATGATGTAGGTGATTGTGATGAGGTACATTATCTAATGATGTAGGTGACTGTTAAGAGGTACATTATCTAATGATGTAGGTGACTGTGATGAGGTACATTATCTAATGATGTAGGTGACTGTGATGAGGTGCATTATTTAATTATATAGGTGATTGTGACAGTGTACATTATCTAATGATGTAGGTGATTGTGATGAGGTGCATTATCTAATGATGTAGGTGACTGTGATGAGGTGCATTATCTAATTATATAGGTGATTGTGATGGTGTACATTATCTAATGATGTAGGTGACTGTGATGAGGTGCATTATCTAATAATGTAGGTGATTGTAATGAGGTGCATTATCTAATGATGTAGGTGACTGTGATGAAGTGCATTATCTAATGATGTAGGTGACTGTGATGAGGTGCATTATCTAATGATGTAGGTGATTGTAATGAGGTGGTTATCTAATAATGTAGGTGATTTTGATGAGGTGCATTATATAATGATGTAGGTGACTGTGATGAGGTGCGTTATCTAATGATGTAGGTGATTGTGATGAGGTGCATTATCTAATGATGTAGGTGACTGTGATGAGGTGCATTATCTAATGATGTAAGTGACTGTGATGAGGTGTGTTATCTAATGATGTATGTGGTTGTAATGAAGTGCATTATCTAATGATGTAGGTGACTGTGATGAGGTGCATTATCTAATGATGTAGGTGACTGTGATGAGGTGCGTTATCTAATGATGTAGGTGACTGTGATGAGGTGGATTATGTAATGATGTAGGTGACTGTGATGAGGTGCATTATCTAATGATGTAGGTGATTGTGATGAGGTGCGTTATCTAATGATGTAGGTGACCGTGATGAGGTGCATTATCTAATGATGTAGGTGACTGTGATGAGGTGCATTATGTAATAATGTAGGTGACTGTGATGAGGTACGTTATTTAATGATGTAGGTGATTGCAATGAGGTGCATTATCTAATGATGTAGGTGAATGTGAGATGTCTAATCTTCCACCTTGTTTATGATCTGAAGTAAATCAGTTGTGAAGATCACATTGTGGAACTGGCCCAATGGTGATACAGGGTCATTTGCAACTCATTCTCATGTTTAGGTTGTCTTCTTTACTAGGTCCCCCTAGTCAAAGCTAGTCACTGCAACAGGGGTTCTTTAATCTATGTTCAAATATATGCAACATGTACTCTGTAACAGTTCCTTAGAAGAAAGAAACAGATCAGAGTCTGTGGACCACATTGTGGGTCTCAACAGAAGCTAGAGAGCTATTCTGAAGACTATCAGGTTTTTTAAAGTTCTTAGCTACCAAACACAATTATAATGGCTTGTGTATGTAATACTGTATTAGCACATGGATTTCTCAAAGATGTCTAACAAAAAGAAAAAAAAAGAAAAACATCCAGCCTTTTGAACATCTTGTGAATAAGATGCAAATACCATATTCTGAAGGGTGTCATAAGTTTTTACCCAAAAGAAGAAAAAGGTGAAGTTGAGAAAGACACTAAAGCAGACAATGTTAGAAAGCAAAGCAAAGAAAAGAATAAGAGAAGAACTATATTAAGGCCTGCCTGTGACATAAATAAAACATGATGGAGAGACCAAGATGTGTCTTAAAGGATCCCCACACTGTGTAACATCCTCCCCATCCATGTGAAGAGCAGCTCATGCTTCACCCTTTTCAAGTGAAACCTTGATTACTGGGTGGGAGATCATTAATACAACCCCAGTCTAAACCCCATGTTTCTGATGGACAGAGGCCAACAGTATGTTAACTAATCCAAAACTAACATACCTCCCTTACATAACCATTATTTACCTCCTTACTAACATACCCCCACCATACAGGCGTCCAATGTACTCGAGGACAAAACTGGTTTGAGTTGCACAGTTAGTTTTATAAAGACCTTGGTGGTCTATAGCCTAGTACAAACATATGAACCTATGAAGACAACAGGGAAGCAATTAAACAGACAAAGAAGGCCAAGGCCAGACAGTAGAAAAAATAGCCAAGGGAGAAAAACAAACAAGGAATACATTTGTCAGGTATATTTCAGAGAGAAAGAAGGGGGGACACAAACCTAAAAAGTTTACTAAACATGTAAGGAAGGGTAGAAATTACAAGGAAATGAATTAAGTAAGAATATGTTCTTTGCCTCAGTATTTTTGAAGAGGCAAAAGGCAGGCAGTGGTAAAAAAAATAATGGATAGTAAGTCAGTAGGGTGAAAAAGGATTTAAAAAGGAACGTTTGTTTACTACAGCACAAAGCACAGGGCTCTGATAGAGAACTAGTCATAGCACACAAAAATCTAACTATTATCCTTGTAGAGCCAATTACAGGAATATTTAGCAGACCTCTCACCAACAAGGAAGTGCAAGATATGTAAAAAACATTTTAGCTGTTCATCTGTTAGTAGTAAGACCTGTCCAGGCAACTGTAAGCCAGTTAACCTGAAATCGGGTGCTAAGAAAATTATAGACAAGATCCAGAAGAAAGGTCTGAGGAGAAAAACAGGCTTAATGATACAAACCAACATGGTTTCACTGTCAAGAACTGCCAATTAGACCTCCTGCAGTTCTATGACAGGGAGACAGCAGAATGGAATTATAGAGTGCTGGCGAACCTTGTCTTGCTAGATGTGGTATGGCTGAACCTTTCATACTCTATCACATTGAAGACTCCTTTGGAAGCTGAAAGGGCTAGGAGGGAGCAGAAACATAAGAAATTGGTGCAGTAATGGCTGGAAATAAGAACTCAGAGGATGATGGTGAGGAAAGGCTGTCAGGAATGCTGGAACTAATCAATAAAGTCTCACAGGGGTCAGTGCTGGGGCTGTCTGCATTCAGCATATTCAGATGCTCTGACTAACAAAAGGAACAAATTTGCAGATGAGACAAAACTGGGGCTATAGCTCCGGCATTGGAGAAAGCTAAAATGAGACCTACAAGTCCCCAATATATGGGCAGAGAAGTAGTGACAGAGGTTCAATGTACACAATTGCAAGATTCTACATTTTGGACATGGCAACCAAAATGCAACATAAAAGTTATGGGAAACTGTACAGTCACTCATTTGCAAGAGCTTTGTCTTACAGCTTGAAGGTCTATGATTCAGTCAAGACTTCCAGTCACTGTCAGTCTTGAGTTTGCATGCTCCCTGCATGTTTGTGTGAGGTTTCTCCATGTACTTCTTCCTTACACCTGCCCTTACATACTGTAACATATTGGTTATGGAGAATGCATGTCTGCATTTAAATGAGTCATCAGAATGTATACTGCAGTATGGAGTGTATGTTCTCACAAAAATTACAAGGCCCTCCTTTGGATGAGATGTCTAGTAACTATGAACCTGTTGTTGGTGTGCTAGCCATTCCTGTTTGCATGTCACCAGGACACCATTTTTTATTCAACATAGGAAATTTATTCTTCAAGGGCAGGAGGCACTGAATTTGCAGATATAACACTGAAATGCAAAGTTGTTTGCCAGCAGCAACCTTTTCATTATTTATAGTTCTCTTTAATGTGGAATTATTTAGATTACTTTTATTACTGCAAATATTGTGCACATTGACTGATATTGGTGGATTTATAATGACAGCCATTTGACTGGACTTTTATGGTTGAAATGTTCTGAAATGGATAGCTTTACCTTTATTTGTTCTTATCTTTTGTTTCATTGCTTACTGGAAAATGTTTAAAACTTCAAATGTAAAATACACTGCCTAACAAGTGCTGCTTTATTAAACAAGGAATATAATGTAATACTATCAGGAAGGCGATTCAAAGAACACATGCATTTATACATGGTCTTAAAAATGTGTGCAGGAGGCCCATAGTTGGAAAACAGCTCAAAGGTACACTTAATCCACCCCTGGCCAGATTTATTTATTTAATTATTTATTTCCAGTTTGATTACTGGGGAAATACACTGGGCCCAGAGAGCCCATTTTTAGTGGAGGCCCGAGGAGAAAAGCTCCATGAAACAGATTACAGTAAAAATAGCAGTCCAATAAAAATAAAAGTACAAGTACAAATGCATATCAAATAATATAAAGCGTGAGCAATATTCGCCATAGTGGAAACATATCATACAGATACATTTTAACAAATTCACACAGTTTTAAAGTCAAAAGTCAAAAGCTTTGGAATGGCTTGACGATTGTTCCTATTTCGGGAAGTTGGCTGACAGTGGAGTGATTTTCTGGGCAGGGTTTGTTGAAGTATCTGGCGATCTCTACTTGTCGGGGATAATTGTTGGGATTTCTCTGTGGAATAGAGTCTGGAAACTGTTGTAATTTTGGTGATGTACTGCTTAGCCTTCTGAATTGATAATGAATGGTGCGTTTTTTTTTGGTTGTAGTTGCAGATTATGTGGAACTGATGTACAGTTGTGTCGGGTCAGATTGGAGAAGCACTGTCGGTCGAGTGAATTGGTGTTGTATGAGGTCAGATAGTATGCAGAGTGGGGATAAAGGTGCAATGGACAGGATGTGAACTGACCCTGGTGTCTTTGGGTCAGGGGTGGTGTGCTCCTTGCGAGGGAGAGTGTCAGTGTTTTGAGCCATTTTTTTTTTCTCTCTTCTGTTTTCACGGCAGTTGTTTGAGCAGGAAATAAGTGCTTGTGAAGTTTTATAAAAGTCTATTTAGACTGCAGTATGCATGAGCTAGGGAAACAGTTTTCTCCTATCTTTACAATTGCAGAGTAGTGTAATGTTGTCATAACAATGAGTAGATAAGGTTTTGATTGGCTGCTAGTATACTCGAGCCATACAGAAGCACATTCACAACGCAAGTTAGGAAACAAGCTAGCTTTCCCTTATCTAGTTATACCCTGTGCAAGAGAATATAAAATTAAATCCGATCGTTGTTTGAACCATATTCTAACAAAATCATTATTAAAGTAAACCAAGCAACTAAAATGATATAAATATCTGATCAACACATTCATAGAGACTACTATGCTTTACACTGTTAGATTTTATTAAATTAATTCTGTTGTAAATATGCTGAAAGAAAAAGCTTGCTTAAATGCAGAAACAGAGTTTAGTAATATGTGATCAGCGGTCATACTAAATGACCATGGCTTGGAAAAGGAATCTGCTGAATGGACATTTTTCCCTTACAGACTTAAAAACAGGATGTATGCAAGAGCAAAAATACACAATCTGCTTTTAAAGAATGGGCATTCTTCCCTTACAGACTTAAAAATAGGATGTATGCAAGAGCAAAAATACAAAATCTGCTTTTAAAGAATGGACAATAACACTGTGACAATGTGTTTCCTCAAAAATATGTTTCTCTGCATGAAAAACAGGATATGGCACAAGAACAGATGTTTTTATACAAAGATCCAAGTAAAATACAGGATGTTCACACTGTCAGAAAAGCTGATCTCTGACAATGTGTTTTCTCAAAAATATGTTTTTCTGCATAAAAAACAGGATATGCTTATCAGCATTGGCACAAGAACATATGTTCATATACACAGATCCAAATAGAATACAGAACAATGTGTTTCCTCAAAAATATGTTTTTCCACATGGACATCAGGACACTGTTACAGAATATTCACACTGTCAGAAAAGCTGGTCTCTTACAAGACATTGTTAAACAAGGAAGCTTAGTATTGTTTCTACAGGACTAAAACTGTATATAAAGAGCTGTATAAATCCAGTTATGTTAGAGGTATGGTAGGGACTCATGTGTCCTAAGGTAAATGTTATATCTCTCACATCATCTGTACTATATGAGAAGTAAAGTTGGAACAGTACTTTTAAGCTGCAACGTTTGTCCAGTTTGATTTATTATAAAAGTTATTGGTTACTGCTCTTAAAGACAAGTGCTGCAAAGTATATTCTCTCATCAGTGTATATTCTGCAAGTTTCTGTATGCAACAGACTGTGAATGCAAATATAACCAGACTTTGAATTTTAGCAGAATCCAGCCAGCAAGACTGAGTGTCTTAAGAACACTTCAAATCCATCCCACAGCAAGTAAGCTACAGCAAGCAAGAAGCAAGTAAGAGCCATCTAATTTTTTCAATGGCAAGCTAGCCTGCATTTGAACCTACAATCTGCAATTCAAACACAGGGGGAGTGATGGTAAGCCCTGCAGAGGGTCACTTCAGTCAAATTGCAGTAACTAACATTTGTACGTATGTGTAAATCCTAAACAGAAGTATTCCAGTTTATGCAGCTTGCAGTAGTAAAGTTTTTAGACGTCTACAATCCGGAGTGAGACTAGTTCAAGAAATTCGCAGTGCCATAAATTCTTCAAGAAAAGGTGAATGTCCACTAGCACAGTAGTCCGCTGCCTGTTGTGCTTCACCAGCTTCTCAAGTGACTCTGAAAAATTTCTAGCCATCTGCAATAGCAGCCTGATCACCTGTTTTCTTGCTAACTGGTAAGACTTTTTTTCTGTGTCACATATTTAGTGTGGATGATGTTAAACAGAGTTTGTATATTCTTAAGAGAGTTTGTATATTCTTAAGACAGTTTGTACATTCATACATAGTTTGTATATTCTTACATAGTTTGTATATTCTTAGACAGTTTTTTATTATTAATATGGATATTATTTATAATTCATGCAGGAGTAAACCAAACTTTAGTAAATTGCTATGTTGGTATACACAGCACATTAGTAAATGTAAAACCTTATTAGGGCAGGTTGATAGTAAGGCATTATGCAAATGTATTACAATGTTTGGCTGGTATCTCAAAGAAAACCATGTGAAATATGACAAATGTTTATTGTGCGATTCAACAAAAACTGCATTTTTTGTATTATGTCATAAAAAAAATTGCATCATATTGCGAAAAAAATAGACTGTAAAGACAGATCTGAAGAATTAACTAAGGGTAAAGTGTTTCCATTACATTCTGATGTTGAACAGTTATGTCCTGTCACCACATGTGAGTCAAATCAGTTACTGATAGAACCCCTAGTACATTTTGTTACAAAGGAATGTAGTAAACTTCTAAAAGACAGACACAATGAGTTCAGGAAGCTTAGACAAGTTATACATACATCTTTTCAAAAGTGCTTAGGAGTTTCAGATTCAGCAGAACAGGCTCCTGAGACATATCAAACAGACTATAAGGAAATTCTTCAACAGCAGTTGCAGGATAAAGGAAATAAATTAGCTGAACTGACAGAGACTGGGAACTTCCTGCATACACAGTTAATCTGTGCAAAAGAAATATATTTTATGATATGTTTATGTTTTGAAAATGGTTAAACATACATGGTAGGATGGTAGGATCTGATGTCTGGACAAATCATTCTTAAATGTTTTACTTTCATTCAGTTAAAGCAAGACATCTATCAGTACTACAGTAAAGTAAAGCATATGAATGCCATTCATTAGCATAGTCAAAAGGTAAACACAACTGTTCTAGTGTATAAAATTATGTCTATTTATGTTGCATAAATGCATAGTTATGCAAATCACAATCACATTAAAGGAAAAATGCCAAAATAATTAATTATAGTTTATAGAGTATAAAATGTGAGCTCAGACCTTCCTAGACTGAATGAATAGTTACAGGAAATGATGGAAAGATAAGATAAACAACAAGGGTCTGAAATAAAGCTATAGAAAAAATAAACAACAAGGGTCTGAAATAAAGCTACAGAAAAAATAAACAACAAGGGTCTGAAATAAAGCTATAGAAAAAATAAACAACAAGGGTCTGAAATAAAGCTACAGAAAAAATAAACAACAAGGGTCTGAAATAACGCTACATAAAAATAAATAATAAGGGTCTAAAATAAAGCTACAGGAAAAAATCTCATTCCTTCTTGACAATACTCTTTTAGGGAGATGAAAAACAGGTATTAGTGTATTAGAAATACTGGTAAACTGGATTAAACCTGACAGGATAAGATATTTTACAAGTTGTTAATAGCTATCATAATGGTTATTATTGTATTGTTTAGAATTAAATTGTATTTACAACCTGTTAAATTGTAAAGCTATACAAGAGATGGTTAAAAAACAAGAGATGATTTAAAATTGCTTTATTAAAGCTATACAAGAGAGAATAAAGATATGCAAAATGCATAAATGTTTCTAATAGCAAGAATGGTCACTATTTTTAATATGTTTTTGACAAAACAATGTTGATATAAAAAAGCATGAATATTTTTAATTGCTGAGTATGTAGTTTAAAATAACAGGACATATGGATTTAGTATCAATTCCACTAGATATGTCTAAAGAGACAAACATTTTCCAAGATTTTGCTCAATATTAATGTTATTAAATTTGTAAGATTAGACTAAATGTACTTTACAGTCTTTGTATGTACAAATATAGAAAATTTCAGTACAAATGATAGTCTTTGTATGTACAAATGCAGAAAAATTCAGTACAAATGAAATTAATGTCTAGTAATGAATATGTGTGAAAAAAATCATATTTAAAGAAAACAATGGGTCCAGGATACCTACTAGATTGAAATGCATAAATAGCAAACAGTCTGTAAATACATACTGTACAGGATACATCGTAATAAGTTCAAAAGTAATTTGTCAAGTTGTAATATCACTGGTTTTACCCCAGTAAAATAATTGCTTTCAAATATTTATTATCTAAGCCCAGTTCAATATTTTACCAAGATGTTATTGAGCAGTTCAGAGACATGAACACAATGTGATGGTTAAAATGACATTGAAATTGTGTGTTTTCAGTAGTGTATAAATGCTTGCAGTAGCACATAGTTATTGTCTCTTATAGTTAATTCAACAGTTGCAAAGAGTTAATGAAACAGTTCTAAGTCATAAATGAAATTCTATGATTGCAAAAGAATAAATTGATCAAGTTAAACTAAAGCAGACACAGCTCATAATTAATAAAATATTTTCACAGAATGGTCTGCAAAAGAAAAAGTTTTAAATACATTCAGTTTTTGTAGTAATACTTAATATCATTGTATTAACTATGTAAAATTGCATTTTGATTTGTTGTATCAAACTAAAGGTTTGTTCCTTGTGTTTTCTATACAAAATGTTATGAGTATGTTTAAAAACAGAGGGAATTGTTAGATTTTATTAAATTCATTCTGTTGTAAATATGCTGAAAGAAAAAGCTTGCTTAAATGCAGAAACAGAGTTTAGTAATATGTGATCATCAGTCATACTAAATGACCATGGCTTGGAAAAGGAATCTGCTGAATGGACATTTTTCCCTTACAGACTTAAAAACAGGATGTATGCAAGAGCAAAAATACAAAATCTGCTTTTAAAGAATGGACATTCTTCCCTTACAGACTTAAAAACAGGATGTATGCAAGAGCAAAAATACAAAATCTGCTTTTAAAGAATGGACAATAACACTGTGACAATGTGTTTCCTCAAAAATATGTTTTTCTGCATGAAAAACAGGATATGGCACAAGAACAGATGTTTTTATACAAAGATCCAAATAAAATACAGGATGTTCACACTGTCAGAAAAGCTGATCTCTGACAATGTGTTTTCTCAAAAATATGTTTTTCTGCATAAAAAACAGGATATGCTTATCAGCATTGGCACAAGAACATATGTTCATATACACAGATCCAAATAGAATACAGAACAATGCGTTTCCTCAAAAATATGTTTTTCTAAATGGACATCAGGACACTGTTACAGGATATTCACACTGTCAGAAAAGCTGGTCTCTTACAAGACATTGTTAAACAAGGAAGCTTGGTATTGTTTCTACAGGACTAAAACTGTATATAAAGAGCTGTATAAATCCAGTTATGTTAGAGGTATGGTAGGGACTCATGTGTCCTAAGGTAAATGTTATATCTCTCACATCATCTGTACTATATGAGAAGTAAAGTTGGAACAGTACTTTTAAGCTGCAATGTTTGTCCAGTTTGATTTATTATAAAAGTTATTGGTTACTGCTCTTAAAGACAAGTGCTGCAAAGTATATTCTCTCATCAGTGTATATTCTGCAAGTTTCTGTATGCAACAGACTGTGAATGCAAATATAACCAGACTTTGAATTTTAGCAGAATCCAGCCAGCAAGACTGAGTGTCTTAAGAACACTTCAAATCCATCACACCAAGCAGTAAGCAGCTCCATGTAATTTTTTCAAGATAATTTAAACATATGCATTTTTTACTGCCTTTCTAAAGCATTACTATAACTATTAGCTGAAATATAATAAGATTAAGCCTATATTTAGATTATAAGGTAATTATACAGTCTCTTTTAAATCTGATGAACAGTTCTTGAAAGCATATGTTTATATATTATAAGATGTGATATTCTTTTTTTGTTATTGCTTGCAAGCCTTGTGATTAAGGATTAAAGTGTCTGTGTGTTTAAACAAGTGAATTCATATCCAGTATGGAAAGTTATGTTGATACAATGAGCTGAATAAGTTAATAATTAATATAATTCATCTGCATTTGTTTTCTATGTTTAGATGGTAATAATATAGTAGTTAATTCATATTAAACAATGCCTTCTACAACCAAATGTTTTTAAATCACAATAATAGTTGTTTATTAGACTTCTTGATTATTTACAGTATATATGGAGCTCAAAGGAATGGGAAAAGGAAGTTAGAGTGATAGTTCACCAGATGTTTCAATCTGTTGGACTAGGAATGTATTTAATTCCATGGTGGGTAGGGATTAATGAGCTAACTACTTTAATTTTAGTATTTATTTTAGTTTTTAAATTGTTCATTATTTTTACCGAGCCTGACGTGTACTTATTGAGTACCTTAGTGATAACATGCTTCACTGAGATAATTGATTATGTACTAATCAATAATACTTTATATTTTAAGGAGGAGATGATTTCAGGTAAAGTCAATGACACCTTTAAATATTTACTCAAAATAATTTGATATGGACCTTTCTATATTATCGTTAAACATTAATGGTCTAAATAGTCCAAATAAAAGATCTAACTAAGATATCTAAACTTAAATTTTATTTTATTTTATTTATTTTACATTTGTTTACCGGGTTAGTCTGACTGGATACATATCCATTTTCAGCAGAGACCCGGGGAGAAAAGCTCCACATTTGAAAAGAACAATAGATAGACTAACATCAGCAACATTCATAGTATACAAAATACAGAGAGACTCATTACAAATAAATTCTATTAAAATCCACAAGTACATGATGAGTAAGTACCCAGATATACAGATAGGTTAAGAAGTAAAGAGGTTTGAGCTTTTAATCCCAAGGGAGAAGGATATAACTTCATTCACAGGTCGATTCTATGGTTATACGGAGGGGGCAGTCTAAGAGGAACTAACGTGTAGAGAGAAGGGCTTGGTGATATAGAGAATAGGTTTAAAGGGATCTAGAGAAGTTTGAGGTGAAGAGTCCTTTAGATAATAGTGTGTGGGTGGTAAGCAGCTATAGGGTTAGTCAGGATTGTCACAAGGGCATAGCCAGTGTGCCTTAAGAAATGACTTGAGACTAGTTTTAAAATGGCTGAGTGAAGTTGTTAGTCTTAGGTTACTGGGAAGGGAATTCCAGAGCCTTCCAATAGAATTGGCATAGAGAGCATCACCTCCTGAGTTATTTGATTTCATAGTTTGTACCAGGACACTATTAGAAGATCGGAGGCAGTTAAGATTGGAGTAGGGGGTCAGAAGTTTGTTCAGAGAGGGTTTTTTTCTGGTTCCTTAATTATTTTAAATGCTTCCGTAAGTTGGTTGAGTTTAAGAAGGTTAGGTAATTCTAACCATTCAAGTTTCTTTAGGTTGAGGCAGTGATGAGTACGGTAAGGTGATCCAGTAACAAATTTAGCGATATGGTTATAAGCAACTGAGAGTTTGTTGAGCTCATTTTTATTGAGGAAGGATAGGACTGGGGAGGCATACAGTAGGGTGGAGAGAAGGTGTGATCGTGCTATAGTTAGTTTGGTATAAGGAGTTAGAAAGTTCTTAATTCTGTACATGGAACCTAGTTTCTTGTTTACTGTCTTAATAGTTTGACTAATGTGAATATCAAATTTGAGCTTGTGATCAATAGTAACACCTAGTAGCTTGGTGTTGGTGACAGGCTCAATGATGGTGCCGTTGATGGATTGAACTTGAAAGGTCGTATTATTAGAATGTGGCAGATATTGGCCTAAGGGGATTCCAGAGGTGGGGAAGATTAGAAGTAGCTTAGTTTTTATGGGATTTAGAATGAGTTTCCATTCAGAAAACCATTTTTCAACTGCCGCAAAACAGTGTTGGGTGACTACTTGGAGATTATGGAGAGAGACATCAGAACAAATCAGGGTGGAGTCATCTGCATATTGAATGCAGGTGGCTTTGGGGATGACTGAGTGGAGGTCATTTATGAATACAGAGAAGAGAAGGGGACCAAGTATAGAGCCTTGGGGAACTCCTATGGTATTTGGTAGCAAGTGAGATAATAAATAGATCACAAATAATTTTTTTTACACTAAACACATTTCAGAGCAATGATAATTTCACATGGAATCCAAATGAGTTCAAGACCTTAGCATGTTCCAATTTTAAAACAAAGAATATGGGGGTAATAATTCTATGGAGAAACAATGTATTAAATCCTATAATAATACATAAATATATAGACAATAAGGGTCTTATAGCTATAGTCATTCAGATGTTTAGTAACAGGTTGTGGACACTAGTAAACCTATATTGGTTTCTGGGTATTGGGATGGGGACAGTCAAAAAGCATTTAGATCACATTACAAGCATATTTAAAGGTAATTTAATAATGGGGGGACTTTAATTGTATTGCAGATATGTCTGAAACTACTAATAAAATATCTCCACGTCTAACAGCTACTGCAAAATTACTAACAAAATGGACCGAATCCTTAAAATTAAAGATACCTTTAATGTTATAGATAGTAATTCCTTGGTATTCTCCCATCAAGATTATAGATATGGTACCCAAACCAGAATTAATAAGATATATATTTCCCAGGATCTTCAAACAAAAATTACTTCCTTTACAATAATTCCTTGCCCCCTCTCAGATCATAATTCTCTAGTTCTAAAAGTGCAAATAAATTTTAAAACACTTGCTTTTCTTACTAGAATTCCTTCACATATTGCAAAAATTAAAGAATTTAAGCAATGGTTAGTGAATAAACTAAATTTCTTTGTAGATGTAAACTACAACTCAGAAGCGAATATAGTAATGGTATGGGATTCAGTAAAAGCTTATATCTATGGAAAAATTATTGCTTGGTATAAAAATAAAATCAAGGAATGGGAATCAGAACTTCAAGAACTACAAGGGAATTTCACATTATTTAAATCTAAAAAATCTCCTAATTTATTAGAGAATAAGAAGACAATAGAAGACTTAAATAAATGATATATTGAAATCTTAAATCACAAAACTAATTTAGACATGGAGAGGTTAAAATAAATTCTTATGCCACCTCTCCAAAACACTTACATAACATATCTGTTAAAGTTAAAATGCAATCTAAAGCTAATATTATTGTTAATATACTACATGAAGAAAAAGGTAAGAAAGTTTCGGAGATAGGAGATATTCTAGATGCTTTCAAGTGTCATTTCAAAAATCATTTTAAAAATAACAATAATTTACCAGAATATCCCCTTTTAGAAAATGTGTTTTCAAATACTAAACCAATCCCTGAAAGTTTACAAAATAAATTACAAAAATCCATTACGCACAAAGAAGTCATAGATACAATCAAAGAAAGTAAAACTAGTAAATCTCCCAGAATGTATGGCTTAATCACAGAAATTTACAAACTATTCCCCAAAAATATAACTTCATTACTACATAAAATATTTATTGAAATTCAAATTCATGCATTAATTCCACTTTCATGGAGATCCTCCTTAATCATACCCATTTTAAAAGAAAACACGGATGATAGTCAATGCAGCTCATATAGGCCAATGTCATTATTAAATAATGATTATAAAATATTTATGTCTATATTGGTTAAAAAAATAAAAAAATCATATGAATGAAATTATCAAGTATGACCAAACTGGGTTTATTCAAAATAGACATCCACATGATGACATTAAAAGAATATTGACATTAATTGTTTATTTAAACAAAGAAAATATAGAAACCTTAACAATTGGACTAGATATTGAGAAAGTTTTCAATTCCTTGAACTGGAATTATTTAATTAAAATCTTAGAAGCTTATAAATTTCCCATCTCCTTCATTACATTTATTAAAAAGGTTTATGAAAACAATTTAACTTATGTTAAATTAGGACCCTTTACCTCAGAAGCTATACAAGTTACGAGAGGTACTAAACAAGGATGCCCTATGTCACCCATTTTATTTGCATTAGCTATAGAACTATTGGCAATATTAATACAAAACAATCCAAAGATAAAAGGAATAAATATATTTGGTCAATATAACTCCAAGATCATGCTCTTTGCTGACGACATACCTCTTACACTATTGAATTCAAAAGAAACATTAGTTGAATTAGATAATCTGATAAAGAAATTTCATAAGATCTCAGGGCTCAGATTTAATAAACAAAAGTCTAAATACTTATTATTAATTAAAAAGGATTTTCAAATAGATAAGAATCATATCATAGGGAACATGTATCAACAATAAAATACTTAGGGATAGACTTGTGTGAAAATATTCAAGCTATATTGAATATTAATTATAGAAGGATCATAGCTACAATAGACTCTCTAGTGGGTAAATATAATAAGTTATTTATAGTTTTTGAAGATAGATTACAGTTAATTAAAATGATTCTTCTCCCTAAAATTGTGTACAAACCACTTTGTTAATTCCTGAGAAAACTCACCTTAAGAAAATAACATCAATTTTGCTATGATTTCTGTGGTTTCCTAAAAGAAACAAAATTGCATATACCCATCATATCAGACAATGGGACCAGGAAGGAATAAATTTCCCAGATATTGAATCTTATATAAGAGCAACTTTACTTAAAACTGTGGTTGAATAGATCAATCCAAATTATATGTCTAATTGGAAATTGTTACATACAACTACAACTATAATAATAAATGAAAATAATTTACTTAAAAATTCTACTTTTCTGGAAAAGGACAATATATTATGGTACTCACTGGCCTTAAATTATCAATACAATATAACTAAACTAACTAGGACAAATTTAATAAATCATTTTATTTGACTATTTTAGGAAATTTATAAACATGAATATGGATTTAAAGCTTTGGTTTGTAACATTCATTCCCTTCAACATTACTAAAAACTTTCCAGATAGAATTCATAGAGATATATTCCTCTCCTGGGAACAGAAAAATCTAATCTGTTGGTTACACTGTCTAAAAAATCAGCAAGTATGGGATTTACAATATATGATGTCAACTTACAAAGTGAATTCTCATGAATGGTTAATGCTTCAGAATATATTGATGTACTCCAAGGAACTATGTAGGATAATAAATAATTCTTCTTTTTCAAATGCACCAAATTTTATATCCAGACTGTTTGAAATTTTATATAATAATTGGAAATTGGAAAATGGTACTTCATATTTATATAATCTAATAAAAAATTATAAAACACAACCTAAACCAGCATATTGGCAATATATTACTAAAGGATATATGATTCAGTTAACCTCAGAAAATAAATCTAATTTACTTCTCTCAGTAAAATTAACTTCTTGTTCTCATTATTGGAGAATATTTACCTGGAAATTCCTTCATAGATCCTTTTTAACCCCTGATAAAGTTTCAAAAATCAATCCTTCTAATGATGGGTTATGCTGGAGATGTCAACAGTATAATAAAGCTGATTGGTCTCACATTTTCTACGAATGTATAAAAATTAAACCCTTTTGGGAAAGTATTAACAATTTCTTGCAGGCGATTTATACAGATAATTTTGTTATGACCAAGGCTTTGTTATTACTGAATATAACTGATAATGCTTATTCTTCAAATAAGACTGACCTTCATTTACTTTGGACTATACTAGCTATAGCTTGGAAATTCATAACAAAGAGATGGAATTCTACCATATCTCCTAGCAAAGAAGATTTCATATGTCTATTGAAGAGGACAGCCTTAATGGAAATAAAAACCAAATAATTAAGTCTGTTTCCTAGACCATTATCTAAAAACCCTTGGAAAAAAGTTCTAACTTTGATTAATACTTTGCAAATGGATCTAACATCCTCATGAAGTAAATACTATTTAACTTTAATTAAACTATATATGTGTAATTTATCATGCAAGTTTTAAAATGTCAGGCTAAATGTAAATTTGTATATAGTTAATAATTATCTAACTTTATTGTAAACTGTGATAATTTTTCTTTTATTGTTTATTGCAAAATTAAAATAAAAATCATCTGAGTAAAAAAGGGGAAAAAAAAGTTGTTATTAAAACAGCATAATTTTTATGTATTTTGTAAGCACTGGCAGTAGCCCAAAATAGTAAATAAATTCAAACGGTTTACTGAAAAAAAAAAGTCAAAAGCTATTTACAATATTTACAAAGTGTGAGAGATTGTATGGGAATTAGCTATAGAAGGTTATAGACAGTTATAAGGTGCTTAGGAATGCAGGAGGATACCCTCACAGGGGCTTTTGTTAAAGGGTTCTAGGTAGAGAGAATGCAGTTACATTTCCATTTGGAGGAGAGGTAGGTGTAAAGCTGAGTTTTGAAGTTATTTGTGTTTGACATTGTCCTTAGTGTGGAAGGGAGAGAGTTCCATTTCTTACCTAAGGAAAAGGAGAGGAGAAGTTGTCCAGCAGGACATTTAGGTTTGTGAACAGTAATTAAGTTTTGGTGTTCAGATCTGAGAGTTCTATTTGGGGTGTATGGGGGGAAGGATGTTAGTTAGAGCGGGGCATTTGGTTGGATTAAATATTAGTCTATGTGCTGTCGTGAGCTGGAGGAAGTCCAGGTAATTTGTGAATTCTAATCAGTTGAGGGATTGGAGGGTAACACATTGATGAGTGGAATGTTTGACTTTGGTGGCAAATTTAGAAATGTTGTTATAACAGCTTTCAAGTTTGGAAGTGATGGAAGATGATATGTTAGTTAGTAGCGGGGCACCTTACAGAAGGGAGGGAATGAGGTAAGAGGAGGCCAGAGTATGCCTGGTAGAAGTAGAGAAAAAGTGGTTGTTCCTGTATAGTATACCTAGTTTTTGGTGGGTTTTCTTTATATTTTGCTGAATATGGATGTTGAACTTGAGGTGTTCACCTATAGTTATACCGAGTAGTTTTCCAAAGGGAACAACTTTGATCAAATAGTTGCTTTGGCTAACGAGTTGGAAGGAATTTTTATCAAAAGAGAAAGATTTTGAGGGTGTGAATAGTAGTATTTTAGATTTGTTAGTACTGAGAGAAAGGTGATTTTGGCACATCCAGATTTCAGTAGTTGAGAAGGCAGTCTGAGTTTTAGATAGGAGTTCAGGGAGGTTAGAGACAGAGCAGACAAGTGTATAGTCATCTCCATATTGGATGACTTTGGCATGATAATAGCAAATTAAGTTATTGATAA
Source organism: Protopterus annectens (assembly GCF_019279795.1). Classification (NCBI taxonomy): domain Eukaryota; kingdom Metazoa; phylum Chordata; order Ceratodontiformes; family Protopteridae; genus Protopterus; species Protopterus annectens. Next base: position 39,081,388 of record NC_056741.1, read on the forward strand.
AGATATTAAACAGCATTGGTCCAAGGATGGACCCCTGTGGTACTCCGGTAGGGGTGGGTAAGAAAGGTGAGGTGCCTTTTTTCCATTTCACAGCCTGAGATCTATCTGACAGATAGCTTGAGAACCAGGAATGAGTGTTATGGGAGAGATTTAGGTTTGAGAGGTGACATAGAAGGTGCTTATGGGAAACAGTATCGAATGCTTTAGAGAGATCTAGGAGCACTGTGGATACTAAGGTCCCAGAATCTCGGATTCGATTGACAGTTTCTAAGAATGAGAGTAGAGCTGTTATGGTGCTATGTCCTGGTCGGAAGCCAAGTTGGGTAGGGGTAAGAAGTTGGTTTTTAGTCAGAAAAGGCATAAGTTGGAGGTGGATGCATTTTTCTAGGATTTTGGAGATTGGAGAGAGAAGAGCTATAGAGCAGAAGTTTGAAATGTTAGTGTTTTTGCCTCCGTTGTGGAGAGGAAGAATAAAGGCAGAACAGCAGAGTTTAGGGACATAGGATTCCTTTATGGATCTATTAATTTGGATACTAATTGGGAGAGCTATACCATCGGCAGCAGACTTGAGAAAGGAAGAGGGGATGTTGTCAGGTGCATTGGAGCAGGGTTTAAATTTGGATAGAAGTCTTTTTATGTAGTTAGCAGAGACAGGTTTAAGCTCAAACATAGGTGGGAAATAATTTGGGGACTTAGATGAGGTGGAATGTAGGAGAGATGGGTTGTTGTTGGGAAAAGTTTTCGTTAGGTTGGATATTGACTCTATAAACAAAGAGTTGAGTAGTGAGGCTAATTCGAGGTCAGATTTACTTGGGTCCTGACAGGGGTTATTTTTGGAACCTGGGTTGAGGAGTGAGTTTATGGAGTTCCAAAAAAGCCTAGGGTTTTGGGGATGGTTGGACTGGAGCTTAGTGTAGTAGAATTTATTTGTCTTTGAAGATTTGTTTTTTTGAAAAGTTACAAAGCTGTGTATATTGGAGAAGGTTTCGGGAAGTTTATTCTTTTGGTAACGCTTCCAGGATTTGTCTCTTTGATGCATAATTTGCTTTGTTTCTTTGGTTACCCAAGGGGCAGTTATAGTTTTTATTCTTTTTTTCCTTGGTGGAGCTAGGGAACCAAGGGGCAGTTATAGTTTTTATTCTTCTTTTACCTTGGTGGAGCTAGGGAGCCAAGGGGCAGTTATAGTTTTTATTCTTTTTTTCCTTGGTGGAGCTAGGGAGCCATGGGGCAGTTAAAGTTTTTATTCTTTTTTTCTTTGGTGGATCTAGGGAGCCATGGGGCAGTTAAAGTTTTTATTCTTTTTTTCCTTGGTGAAGCTAGGGAGCCAAAGGGCAGTTATAGTTTTTATTCTTTTTTCCCTTGGTGGAGCTAGGGAGTCAAGGGGCAGTTATAGTTTTTATTATTTTTTTCCTTGTTGGAGCTAGGGAGCTAGGGAGCCATGGGGCATTTATAGTTTTTATTCTTTTTTTCCTTGGTGGAGCTAGGGAGCCAGGGGGCAGTTATAGTTTTTATTCTTTTTTTCCATGGTGGAGCTAGGGAGCCATGGGGCAGTTATAGTTTTTATTCTTTTTTTCCTTGGTGGAGCTGGGGAATTTAGAGCATCTAGGAAAGTAGAATTAAAGTGGTCTATGGCTTTATCAGGTGGAAGGGTTTTTAGAATGTTCCAATTCATTTGTTTGAGATGGTTACAGAAGGTTTTGGGGTGAAATTTACTAAGGTTGCAGGTCTGAATATATTGATGTTGGTGTGGATGGGAGGTGGTTGCATGGTAAATGAAAGCTGGGAGGTGGTCACTAATAGAGTCAGGGATTGTGCCAGAGCTGGTAATTTTATTTGGATGGGTGACTAAGATCCAGTCAAGAGTGGATCATGGGAGATTTGTTTTATTGGGTCTAGTAATGGAGTGGGTTACTTGAGTAAAGTTAAAGAGGTTAATGGACAGGGAGGGTATGGGACTGTTGATTTTACTCCAGTCAATGTTTATATCGCCTTGTATGCACGTTTCAAGGTTAATTTCAGCTGAGGCCCATTGGAGTATGTCTTCAAGGGTTGAGAAGTTATTTCCGGGTGGGATATAAAGGGCAATGATACAGAGGCTTTTGTGATTATTCATTTTTAATAGACCAACGGTTAGTTCTGCATTGGCGAATTTAGGAATGGGGTTTGGTAGGGGAATTAAGGTAAGTAGATTGTAATAGATTAATGCAACGCCTCCACCTTTTTTCTTTGGGCGGTTACATCTAAGAGTGTGAAATTCAGAGCGTAGGATTTCAGAGTCAGAGATGTAGGATTTGAGCCAAGTTTCAGAGATGGCTACAATGTCAGGTTGGTTATGACTTAGCCATGTTTGAAACTGATGTGCTTTGTTGTTGAGATCTGGGCATTGAGTGCAAAAAATTTAAGAGTTTTGTAGGGGGCTGAAAGGTTAGAGGAAGGGGGAGGGTAATTGTTATTTGTGGGTGGGTTAGGTCCAGGGTTGGGGTGAATGTCTCCAGCTAAGATGAGGTTATTGAAGGAAGTTATTTTAATGTGTTTTGGTTTGGATTTAGTGTATTCTGGTTGGTCTAATATTTGTTTAAGAATAAGTGTCTTAGCAGTAGTGGAAATAATTTTAGGATTAAAAAGGTGCAGAGGGTTGAGCTGAAACAGAGAGGAGGAGATGGAAAAGAAATGATTATTTGTGTGAGGGAGGAGATTGTTTTGTGTGGGAGCATGGTAAGGAGTAGAGAGTGGAAGTTGATTGGAGGTATAGGAACTGGCATGGTATAAAGTTGTTAGGAGTAGTAGGAGGGATATGGGGGTTCAGAGTATTAGAAACAGTAAGGAAAGCATGGTTAGAAAAAGGTAGTTTAATATGGGAGGATTTGTAGTTGGAGAGAAGAGCTGTGGGGTGAGAGGGGGTAGTGAAACAGTTGTTGATGTGTCTTTCGGCTTATCCCGATTAGGGGTCGCCACAGCGGAACTCCGGTCCACTAATGTTTGGTAGTGGATTTTTACGTGCCAAGTTACCAGCCCTGATGCACAACCTTCAACGAAGGCATGCCCATTCATGCATGCCTCCACACAGAAGACGCTCTAGCTGAGAATCGAACGGGACAACGTCTTGCCGTGAGGCAACAATGCTACCGCAGCACCACTACCACGGGTGATGTATTTAATTAGTGGTGTATTTAATTACAGTGGGTGAAAGGAGGATGGGTAAAGAGGGGCAGGCTTTGACGGGATGGTTGTCTTGAGTAAGTGGGGAGTAATTGAAATAAAAGTAGGAGTAATGGAGTTGGGTGGGAAATGGGGGCATGGTAGGGGAGCAGAGTGAGCCCGCAGGGCAAACAGAGCAAGTAGAGCCAAGGAGATGGTAGAAAGCCAGTGAAAAGTTATCAGTAAAGCTGAGAATTAGCTCAGAGCTAAGGAGACACTGGCATAAGGCACTGTGTGTGTGAAATTAGAAGGATGCAGAGGGTTGACAGGGGATAGGAGCTGACAAAAGGGCAGTAGCAGTTTAGCAGAATATTGTATTAATAAGGCTAAAACAGGGCAGTGGTAAAATTCAAACTGGAACCTTAGTTTGAGAGACAGCCTTACAGAACTATCTTCAAGTTATAGAGCTGAGTATATTTTCTGTGTTATTCTGTATTATAGAGCTTAATTGTCTGCTTGATATCTGTGTCTTACTGTTCTGCAAATCTATAGAAAACAGTATATATATTTTTTTATAATTTGCACATTCCTTACATCTGTGTTGAAACTGCTCCCCCACCCCCCCTCCCTATTCTTGGCTGTAGTTTAAATTTGGTGGCTTTTGCAGTGCCCGCCCCACTGTAGATTTGATCTAAGACACTCCCCCAGGACATCTCTTTACCGCATTCTACCTAATAAACCCTTTCTGCACTTGCTTTTAGTCCTTTTTAATTTAATTACATTTTTTCAAACTGTGTGTGGACTAATATTGCTACATATTCAAGTGTGCCAGCTTGCACTGCATGAGAATTGTATTTACTACTGCTTTTGCTACTTTTCTGAAAAAAAAAAAAAATCTTCTGCTTTTACTGTACTTGTGTTTCGTCCTACTTTATTTTGCTTTTGCGTCATCTTAAACGTTCTCAGTTGTATTTATTACTGCTTGGTGTAACTCATTCTAAGCCTTTTAGTTTAAACACTTGGGCTTCAGACCAGTTGTTTTACATTGAGAGGGTTTGTGGTCTGCACTGTAGTGGCAGAACAGGTAGCTTACATCCCTCTAAGTTGGGAACTGTTGATTGAGGGCTCAGTGTCTGTTATTCTAAAAGTGTATTAATTCTGGTTTAAGCACTTGGGCTTTCAGGCCAGTTATTTTACATTAAGAGGGTTTCGTGGTCTGCACTCTTGTGGGAGGAGAGGCTGGACTCTGCCCTTCTGAGCTGGGAATTTCTGGTTGAAGGCTTATAGTGCATGCATATCTGAATTTCTTCTTACTGAAATTGGTACACCTTGTTTGCTGTAGCATAGACTAGATCCAGGCTTGCTGAATCTAGCTTTGTTTGTATAACTTGAGCACTAATCCAGGCATTATTTAAAGTATTCAGTTGTATTTATTACTGCTTGGTAGTAACTTGGTTAAAGTGTAGCTATCATTCTAAGTCTTTTGGATTAAGCACTTGGGCTTCAGACCAGTTGTTCTACATTAGGAAGGTTTGTGGCATGCACTGTGGTGGCAGGACAGGTAGCTTTCATCCTTCTAAGTTGGGAACTGCTGATCGAGAGCTCAGTGTCTGTTATTCTTAAAGTGTATTAGCTCTGGTTTAAGCACTTGGACTTCAGGCCAGTTATTTTACATTAAGAAGGTTCGTGGTCTGCACTCTTGTGGGAGGAGAGGCTGGACTCTGCCCTTCTGAGCTGGGAATTTCTGGTTAGAGGTTTATAGTGCCTGAATATTTGAACTGTATCTTACTGAAATTGGTACACCTTGTTTGCTGTAGCATAGACTAGATCCAGGCCTGCTGAATCTAGCTTTGTTTATATGCTTGTTATTTCCCTGGAACGCTAATTCCACCTAAAAGCGGCTTCTCAGCTTATGTGGATCCCTAGTGATATCTGCATTGCTTACTGTACTTATTTCCTTGCTTCGCTTGAAAGAAAGTTACTGTTTGTCGTTTTTGCATTTAAGTTACCTGTAACACATTGCACTTGTTACCTGGCACTTGCTCACTAAAGCAATTATAAGTCGGCACTAAAAATTAAAAGCACTACACCCTCGCTCCCCATTGGCCCTTGTTTTCAATTATAAAGGAATTCCCAATATTATTCTAGCATGTCCAAAGGTCAGTTGTCAATCTCCTCTCCGGTCCAGCTGGTGAATATGGGAATCTTGAGGCAATGTTACAACTGCCTCATGTACACAGACAACCCTCTCCTCCTCCCAACAAATTCTAACATGTGAGAGATGCAACCATATAGCCAAACTGGAGGCTAAGCTCTCTCAACTCAGTACTGGCATAACCAGTCAGGAGGAGAAGGAAACCACACTCACTACAATTCCAGTCTCACATACACCTACCACGACAGCAAACCAAACACATAATCACACAAAAACATACTCGGAGGCACTAAATAAAGATCTGCCTAAGCAGCAGAGACCTCCAAAGCAGACACCCAAGCAACCGCTACCCCAAAACAAAACACGTGCAACACATATCTCACAAAGCCAGTGTGCCGAACAGTCACAGCCCTTAAGGCTAAACAACACACCTGATACACATGTAATAGGTGACTCTATCGTCAGGCACACTGACGTCCCGCTCACCAGGCTGAACAAGGAGAAGGTCACGGTGAGCAGCCTGTCTGGCGCTAGGATCCGCCACATAACACAAGCACTCAGGTCACTCCAAGGCAAGTACAAATATGACTCAGTCATTGCCCATGCTGGTGTGAATGACCTGAGACGTACCTCCCTGGACTACATGAAAAGAGACATAGAGGAGCTCTCTGAGCATATAGCCCAGGCTGGTATGACCCTGACCTTGAGTAGCATCTTACCCTCACCAAGAATGATGCCACAATATGAAGACAAGATGATCAATTTCAACAATTGGCTTAAGTATTGGTGTCATTCAAAGGGGATCCAATGCCTGTCAGCTTGGGATGATATGCACGACAAGCCACGATGCTTTGCTAGGGACGGCTTGCACCTGTCACCCCTGGGCTTTCGGATATTGGCAAAGGCTCTTGCTACCCCATAGTGCCTTTTTTAGGCAAGGCTCAAAAGACAAACCCACCTCCATAGGTATCACAAGGGATAAGAAACTAAGAGTAATGCTACTCAACGCTAGAAGTCTAAACCTCAAGATGCACGCACTCGAAACTTTCCTTAGCATGGAGAACATCGATATCTGTGCAGTAACAGAAACCTGGTTCAGGACTCCCGAGAGCACCCCAGCACTACCAGGTTATACCTCATACCATGCTTTTCGGCCCCAAAACTTGGACCGAACCATAAAAGGAGGGGGAGTATCGATATTCATCAAAGATACCCACACCTCTAGGTTGGTGGCAAAGCACGAAGCATCAGAGACTATCCATGTGCAACTAACAGTGGGTAAAACTGCTTTCCAGTTTATAGCCTGCTACAGACCACCCTCCCAAACCCAGGAACCCCACTCGGCCTTCCTGAGAACACTGGAAAATATGAAGGTCTCTCCGAACACCATTATATTGGGCGACTTCAACTACCCAAACATAGATTGGGAGCATTACTCTAGCTCCAACACCCTTGCCCAAAGGTTCCTAGAATTCATAAACTCAAATGCTATGGAACAACTTGTTACCACTCCCACAAGAGGGGAAAACATACTGGACCGGATCATCACCAACGTGGGGACTCTATGCTCCAGACCAGAAGTGTATCCCTCACTGGTAAGATCAGACCATAAACTGATCTCACTGGATATTCACATCCCGACCCCACCCCCTGCCCAGAAAACCACAGTGAAAAACTTCTCTAAAGCAAATTTCACACTCCTCAAAACCAAGGTGGAATCCTTCAAAGTCCCCGGGCCTGTGGAAAATACGGCCCAGACCGCAGAATCCTTTATAAATGCATTCTATGAACACCTTCAGGAATGCATGGATCATGCAATCCCAAATAAAACCAAGACCCAATCCTCCAAAGGCAGACGACCTGTCTGGTGGACCCCAGCCATAAACAAACTATACAGTAGAAGGAGGAAGCTACTACATGATAGAGCAAAATCCCAAAAAGGGAAGGCATCTCTGATCAGTATAAGCAAAAAACTAAGGGCACTCATAAAATCGTCAAAGGCCAGCTTCGAGAGAAAAATTGCACAGGACACTAAAGATAATCACAAGGCTTTCTTTAGTTATGTTAGGAACCTGGGTGGGAATTCCCAGATATGCTCAGAATTAGTCCAAAATGACAAAAAATACACTGATCCCACAGACATTGCCAACATCCTAGCTGACGGGTTCAGCGCAAACTCCCCCCCCTCCCCACCAAAAGGGCAAATATGTATCCCAGCAGAGTGCTGCCCCCCCCCCCGACATCTCAGATGCTCAGGTGGGAGCCGCTCTCTCCAAAGCAAAAAACACAGCATCAATGGGACCAGACGGTGCCCCAGGCTGTGTCCTACATGAACTCCAAGAAGAGCTAAACCCAAACATAAAACTACTGTTCAATCTCAGCCTTACTACAGGATATGTACCTAAAGAGTGGCGTACAGCAACAGTGGTTCCTCTCCACAAAGGTGGTGCCTCAATGGACCCTGGAAACTATCGCCCCATAAGCCTGACTAGCTTGGTCTGCAAAGCTATGGAAAGGATCATCATGGACCTCATAAATAAAGATTTTGGGGACCTACAGACACTGGATCCTACCCAGTTTGGCTTTGTTAAGGGCAGATCCTGCCTCTTAAACCTGGTTGACTTCTTTGAAACAGTCACCAAGGCCATTGTGAAGGGAAGGTGGTCCACACAGCCTATCTGGACCTCGCAAAAGCCTTCGATACAATACCCCACTCAGGCATTATAGATAAGCTCACCAGCTTAAATATAAACCCCTATGTCACTAGATGGGTTGCAAACTGGCTCAAGGACAGAACCCACATGGTTAGAATTGCTGGAGCCATGTCAGACTCCAAACCAGTTACAAGTGGCGTCCCACAAGGCTCAGTCCTGGGACCTCTCTTGTTTGGTATATATTTCTCGGTGGTACAGGCCAACACGGAAGGACTGTGGCTGACAAAGTTCGCAGATGACTGCAAACTGGGCGCCATAATCGACTCTCCAGCCGACACAAGCATCCTCCAAAAGGGCCTCATAGAAACAGACAACTGGTGCCAGAGCCATGGCCTCAAGCTAAACGCCCTTTGGCAAAAACAAAGTGCCCACAAATTACCACATAGGTGGTAATCCATTAAGTACAGAAGAAGTCATTAGGGACCTGGGGACCCAAGTTGATAGCAATCTCTCATTTGACAACCACGTGGCCAAAGTGGTTAGAAAAACATTTTATATAGCCCACCTAATCATGAAGGGATTCACATCTAGATTAGGGGAGGTCATCGTGCCTCTTTACTCATCCCTCATCAGGCCCATAATCGAGTACAATGCCCCTTTTGGGATGTACCTTACCAAACACCTGCAGCAACTGGAAAGACCCCAAAAGTACCTCACCAAGAGGATCAAAGGGCTCAAACAGATGCCATATGCTGCCCGGTTAAAGAAACTCCAGCTCTACTCAGTGGCATACCGCCTGCTCAGAGGTGACCTGTGCCTGACGTATAAGGCCATGTCCAACCCGGAATTAAGGGACATGCTGCACCTCAAAAAATCCAAATCACATCGAGCTACCCGCTCGAGAGACTTGAACCTCAGCACTGAAATAAATAGGACATGCTGGAGGGACAGATTCATAACCCAGAGGCTCCCTTCACTATGGAATAAAATCCCAGTCCAGGTTAGGCAGAGTCCCTCATTGACTCTCTTCAAGAGGAATCTTGATGAGTGGATGGGAGATCATAGGTTTACCCCGGGTATCACTTCTGTGTCACTGTTAGACAGAGGCACAGTATACTAACTTCGAAAAAGGGCATAGCAAAATTAATTTAAAATGGGTGGCGAAAGCCAAACATACTCTGGCTAGGCTTATAAATGCCCTAGGGCAGATAGCCTAGTATGAACCTATGAACAGTTACAGTACTTTTGGCTTGTATAGTGGTTGAACAATGCCACCTGCTGGCCTAACTGAGTAAGTACAATGGTAGGCTACAAGCACTCAGAGGAGGGGGAAAGAGCCTAGGAGAGTAAAGGGAGATAAAATCCATGGTAGACTGCTAGCGAATGCACGCAGGGTTAATATACAACAGGGGTAGGTACAGGATATATTTTTATTTTATAATAGGGTACATACACGTTTAAAGTTAGTTCTTGGGAGGCAGAGTGGTTACAGAAGCACTGCAGGATCCCCTTAGGATGAACTTTAGAAAAATAGCAATAAGAATCATAAACAAAAACAATCCCAGGTAGTACTTACCTGCGAGCACACTACTGGGGATTCCTACGAAGCAAGGCAGAAAAGCTATGTCAAAAGATGGTGCCTTTCTACATCAGGTTTTTTGATACCTCTGTAATTAACCAGGAGTGGGAGGGATGTGTGCAGGTTCAAGGTGGCGGAGGGGGTAGACACAAAGTAATACAAGGCTGTGAGTCAGAAAAACTGGACTAGGCCAGCTGCTAAAAAGAAAACAGGAAAACCAAGCTAAGTCACTTCCAGGTCAGTGTAGTGCAGTATCTTCCTAATAACTACAAATCATATGCTACTAATCTAGTACAGTGTGGTGAAAAGGACCACCACTTTTACAGGGAAAAACAATTGAAGTATGGGTTGCAGGTACATAGGTAAACTTTTTAAAAGAGAAAGTAGTTTTAAGTAATTGACCTAGGACTACAATAGGAAGAAGAAATTGGGGGGTGGGGGTGGGCAGTAGTGTGCACGCATACACTAAAAGGGGAAAGAGTCTTCAGTTTAGAGGACAGATTAAATACAACTGCACCATACACTAGTGTAGTTGAAAGCACTTTAGTGTTCCACCAACGCAGGGTTTCACAGTGCAGGGCAAACAGACAGCCTATGGTTTATTGGAGGTAGGCCAAGACATAGGATGAAACTTTTACTGAGGGGAACTAGTGTAGCTGAAAGCACTTTAGTGTTCCACCGACACAGGGTCTCACAGTGCAGGGCAACCAGACAGCCTTTGGTTTATTGGAGGTAGGCCAAGACACAGGATGAAACTTTTACTGAGGGGAGCTAGTGTAGCTGAAAGCACTTTAGTGTTCCACTGGCACAGGGTCTCACAGTGCAGGCAACAATACAGCCAGATGCATTTTCTATGAATGTAGATTTCAATGAGTTTCAAAGGCACAGACGTTTATTGTTGCTCACGCTAGGTCTGCTTTCATTGTGAACTCTTGTATTGTTTTGTTTAGCAAATGGCTATCCGTGTCTGAGCTATAAATTTGAAATAAAAGTTTTAAGATGAATCCAAATATCTGTAATCATTATAGAAGTAAAGAAAATAGTGTGGACACCGACAGGTCTGAACAGTGTTTCTGGTAACTGGGGACGGATGGCCAAGTAATGGGCACTAGAATGACTGGGGCGGTGCTAGCTGGGGGGCCTGGCTGTGGAGATGTTGGCTGGGGAGGCCTGATCCAGTACCCTGCCTAGGGCCACATTTGACCATGATCTGACTCTAGTAGTGAGGAATGATAAAACATCCTTGGATCTGGAAGATATAATCAATTGGGCTAAACAGAAGAATTTTCTAATGACCATAATTGATTGATTTCAATAACTGGCTCAGTTTTTCTTGTCATTCAAAGGAGATGCAGTTCCTATCAGCCTGGGAAGCCATGGTCGACAAACCTCGCTGCTTTGCCAGAGATGGTCTGCACCTGGCACTTCTAGGCTTTCCTCTGCTGGCAAAGGCTCTTGCCTCAGGTCTCAAACAACATTATTGACGTGAAATTAACCAGTCAGAAAAAAATAAGGGTCATGCTGCTAAATGCTAAGACCTTAAACCAAAAACTGCACTCTCTGGAAGCACTTCTATCACTAGAAGATGTAGATGTCTATGCAGCCAAGGAAACAGGGTTCAAGGCCTCACAGAGTACCCCGGCCTTGCAAGCATACAATGCCTTCCACACCTTTAGACTGCAAAATGAATGTGTGAAAACCAAAGGAGGCTGTGTTTCAATCTATATTAGGATAAATTCACTTCCTGTCTAGTTAGACTGGACAACTCCATGGAGTTACACCACTTCCAGCTTTCAGTGGGTAAGACCCTCATTCAAGTCATAGCCAGTTATAGAGCCTCCTCCATGAGTCATGACACACATGAAGCCTACTTGACCAAATTGGAGACAATCCAAATTTTACAGAACACACTGGTTATGGGAGATTTCAATCATCCCACCATCAACTGGGAAACCTATGCTAGCCCTAATTCGCTAGCGCAAAAGTTCCTTGGCTCTGTTAATTCAATTGCCCTTGAACAAATTGTCCGTACCCTGACAAGGGTAATAAACATTCTGGATCTAGTCCTCACCAACATATCAAATAGGTGCACTGCTGAAACTCTCAGACCCTCACAAATCAGTCACCTTCAATCTGGCATTAACATTAGAACTCACAAAGGGTGAAATCAAGCTAAAAAAACTTCACCAAGGCAAACTATACCCTCCTACATGAAGGAATAAATGCATTCCAAGCCCCACCTCAAGCTGGAAATGGTACCTACACTGAAGAGTACACTAAAGCCCTGTACAATCACTTGCTTAAGTGTATAAACTCGGCCGTATCAGAAAGAATCAATGCTAGAGACCCAAGTAAAACAAGCTGCCTTGGTGGAAATCAGCTTCAGCAAACTTTACAATCAATGCAAAAAGTTGCTGTCCAAAAAAACAAAGGCAAGTCCCCAACATTTGAAAAGCACCCTACTCAGCCTCAACAGGCAAAGAAGACAACTTGTTAAATCCTTCAAGGGCGCCTTTGAGAGAAACTTAGCAAGTATAGCCAAGGATAACCACAAGGCCTTTTACAGCTACATACGTAACCTAAAGGGTAGGACCCAAGCATGTGCAGAACTGGTGGCCAACAGTATCACACACACTGACCTCACAGATATAGCGAACCTGCTAGTGGATACTGTGGGTTTGGTGAAAATTTCATTCCCTTATCCCCTCTTAACTTAAAACAAACCTTCCCACAACCCCCCCCCCCCCCCAGCCTTACATATCTGAAGAGCAGGTCCTCAAATCTTTGTCCAAGGCACAAAACACAGCATCTATGGGATCACACAACATCCCAGACTGTCTTCTAAACAGGCTAAAACATGAACTAGCATCACCATAAGTACCCTTTTCAATCATAGCCTAAGCACAGGCTTTATTCCTGTGGAATGGAGAACAGCAACTGTTATTCCCCTCCACAAAGGTGACCTAGCAACAGACCCAGGCAATTACAGACCCATAAGCCTGACCAGCCTCATCTGTAAGGCCATGAAATGTATCATCATCGACCTCATAAATAAAGACATAGGTGACCTCCAAACCCTGGATCCTACCCAATTTGGTTTCGTGAAAGGCAGATCCTGCCTGTTAAATCTGGTGGATTTCTTTGAAAATGTGACCAAGGCCATTGACGAGGACAAATCTGTGTACACAGCATACCTTGACCTGGAAAAGGCTTTCAACACAGTCCCACACTTAGGCATTAAAGATAAACTTAGCAAACAGAATGTAAACCCCTTCATTGTAAGATGGATCACCAACTAGCTCACAAACTGGACACACACTGTCAAAGTGGGTGACTCCACATCAAATAGCAGACCTGTTGCCAGTGGGGTGGCACAGGGGTCAATGATGGGCCCCCCTACTCATTGGTATATACTTCTCAGACGTTCAAGTCAAAACTACTGGGTTATGCCTGACCAAATTGCAGACGACTGCAAACTAGGTGCAATCATTGAATCCCCAAACAATGTCAGTGTACTCCAGGAGAGCCTCATGCAGAAAAATAAATGGTGTATTAGTCATGGTCTCAAAATGAATGTAACAAAATTCATTATCAATCCCTTTGGCACAAATAATGTTCCCTTTCAGTATCAAATCAACAACAATACTCTTAGTGTCCATGAAGTGGTAAGGGACCTGGAATCACAAGTTGACTGCACCCTTAACTTTGACCACCATGTGTCTGCTGTAGTAAGGAAAGCTTTCTATGTAGCACACTTGATTATTAAAGGCATCAACACGAGAGATAAAGAAGTTATAACGTCCCTATACTCGCCACTTATCCAGTCCATAATAGAGTATAGCACCCAGTCTGGCATGTACCATACTAAGCACCTGCAGCAAATAGAGAGACCACAGAGGTTTCTAACAAAGACAATCAAAAGGGGCTCCAACATGTCCTTAAACAGACTAAAGTCCCTGTCACTGTACTCGTGTTGTATAGACTTCTTCTCAGGAGAGACTTACACCTGGCCTACAGAGCAATCCAAGACCCAAACCTAATGCACTTGCTGCATATCTGTAAATCAAATGGGACTAGGGATACCCATTCCAGGGACCTAAATATGGCCTGAGACTTAAATAGGACATCCTGGAGGGACAGATTTATCTCCCAGTGACTGCCATGTCTTTGGAACAGGCTACCAATTCATGTGAAACAGAGCTCCTCTATGACACTGTTCAAGAGAAACCTGGACAAGTGGTTGGGGTACCATAAATATTTACTGGGGATAGAGCCCACAACCCTCTTGGACATGGGCAGTTATCACTAAATGCAACTGTGGGCATTGAGTAGGATTTCTATGGATGAAATGGCTAGGCTTAAAATAACCTCCAGGCCGATAGCCCAGTAATCTCCTATGATCCTATGATACTCAGTGGTCAAAGGAGAGTTCAGTGTCTATAAAAGTACCCAGGTCTCTAATAACCATGTTAATTTTGTGGGGGTGTTGTTTATGTGGTAGGCAAATGCATACTTATGTTTTCCAAAGGTCACAATACTGCACTTTTTTAGTATTTTCTTTTAAACCATGCGTCTGCCAGCATTTGGTTGTACGTTAGCCCCATTTGAGAGACCTGAAAGCCCACTGGAGAGTTCAAGGCAACTCCAAATTTGCAACCATCTCAAATTCCATCAGCCAGAGACTCTTGCTGTCAGCTTTGACACAAGAGAAGTAAATAATAAATAGGAGTGGCCCCAATAATGAACCCTGGAGAACTCTTGTAGTAATAATAGATGAGAATGTGGCCTCAGAGTCTTAATTTGTTGGGTTCTGTCTGTGAGACAGTTAGTTATCCAGTGGGTTACACACATTTGATTAATTTGTTTACAATGCCTAAGTCTGGATTACTATTGGAGGCATTGGCCAGGTTTAGGTATGTTGTTAGTACAGATCTGCCCTCATCCACTGCCACAGTGGCTTTTTCAAAGTCATCCATCAGATTAAGCAAAAAGGATCTGTCTTTCACAAACCCAAACTGACTTGGATCATGAGATTGTAAACTGAGAATATTTTGTTTTATGTGGTCAAGAATGATTTATTCCATTACCATACAGATACAGCTGGTAAGGCTTATCTGTCTCCAGTTTCCAGGATCTGTAGATTGGCCACCCTTGAGGAGGGGGACAACTACATTTGGTCTCCATGCCTCAGGCATGATGCCAGTTGAAATGCCAAGGCTGAAAAGATTCAGACACTGATCATTAATACAGTGCTTCATACTGACACGGTAGCATCCTGATACAATGTCAGACCCCCACAGATAGAGAGATCTTTTAGGGTTTGCTCAGAGGTGATCCCTGGGGGGTTACAGATAAAATGTCATAGAGAAAGCTGGGGTGTGAGAGAAATCAGAATTAAATTCATATTTAAATTATGTACTTACCATAATGTTAGATCCATAATGTTAGATATTCGTCCATTTCAAACATAAGGGTTGTCGGATCTGACCTTGGTGCCAACTTTGAAGCTTCATCAGATACAGAGCTCTGACTCCTCCCCTACCCATAACTTTCTAGGCCCTGCCTTTAATTGAGTTTGCCCTCCCAACTTTGTGAAATATATGGGCACACTACCTACAAGACATGTTTAAGAACCAACTCCTTAATTAAGACAGGCCAAGGTTTTTGAAGAAAGTGAGTACAGTCTTTCATGACTGTGCACAGAGAGGGAATAAAATCCTATCAATCACCTCAAAGCCACAGATGACAACTTGGAAGAGGTCAGGAGGGAGGGAGTTTGAACCAGATGAAAATCAGAAAACTTGGATCTAACATTAAAGTACATAATTTTCATATTCATTGGAGTCTATTTTCATCTATTTCAAACATATGGGACAGAATCACAGTCTATAAAATTGGATGGTATCAGGGAAGAATGTTCCTGAGTATGGTGGAACCAAAGATGGAATGTGATCTGGATTGAGTATCCATCTTGTAGTCAGACACAAAGGTGTGTACTGTGGCCCAAGTGTCTGCAGCACAAATGTTATCAATGGATAAACCTTAGCCAAATGCCGTTGAAGTAAAAACTGCTCTGGTTGGATGGGCTTTAGGTTTACCTGGCAAAGGTAATTTTTTCTTATTAAATACAACAGAAATGCAATCTGAAAAGAGCAACTTTCATAACTGCTTTTCTAAACTTTGGTTTAGAAAAAGAAGTGAACATCCTTTCTAAATTCTTTTGTTCTGTGGATATATAATCTGACCTGCTTGTGTACATCTAACATGTAGTAAGTATCCTCCATTTATTGAATACCTTGGAAAAAACACAGATAAATGTACTGACTGATTTAAATTAAGTTCAGATGCCACCTTAAAAGTAAAAGACATGTTAGTTCTAAGGAAAACTCTATCTTTGTGGAACACTAGGCATGGAAAATTATTACAGAAGACCAGTAGCTCTGAGAGTCATCTGGCCCATGTCACTGCCACTAGAAAAACTGTTTCCAAGTAAGGAATTTTACATCAGTGTAGTAGCTGGTTTAAAAGAGGCCTGAGTTAGGACTTGTATCATAATGGTGATGTGCCATGGATGTGCTGGGTCTCTAATGGGAGGTCTGAGTAGAAAAGCACCTCTCATGAAGGCTTTTAAAATTTTAAGGGAAGCTATCTTTACATCCAACATGAAAATTCGAAATTGCTGCCAACTATACATTGATGGGGGCAAAGCTGTAACCTTTTTCAAAAAGATCAGATAAAAATTCTAATATGGATGGAGCAGGTACTGAAAATGGATCCAGGCCTTTGGAGTTGGCCCATATCGAAAATCTCTTCCATTTACTCTGATACATTTTTCTATTGGAAGGTTTTTGTGAAGCAGGAAGAATGTTCACTACTGTAGGAGAAAGTTTGGCATCTCTGGCTATGCTCAAAATTTGAGGAACCATGCAGTTAACTTCATGGACTTCTGGTCCAGAGGAGGCAGTTTGTAGGTTCAGATAATGATACAACATCCATGGGGGATGATGAAATAATAGAGGCCATATATAGGGGAATCATGTCTGTCGGGGGCAATGAGGAACACCCACGCCTTGCACTGTCTTGCTTTCTGTATCAATTTGTTCATCGGTGCCAAAGGGAGAAAGGCATACAGGAGGCCTGTAGACCAGTTGTGGATCAGAGCATCCCTTGGTGACTATCTCTGTGGAGGGATCAGGGCAAATAACTGCCACATTTATTGTTCAGATAGGATGCAAAAAGGTTGCAGCAAGGCTCACCCTGGTGACTGAACATTACACATCGCTGAACGATTGAGGAATCACTCATGAGGCATCAGAACTGTTCTGCTCAACATTGTCCACAATTACACTGGATAATCCCAGGATGTGTGCTGCTATCAGAAAGCATTGTAAAGACATTGTCCATTGCTATACTCT
Organism: Protopterus annectens; assembly: GCF_019279795.1. Lineage (NCBI taxonomy): Eukaryota > Metazoa > Chordata > Ceratodontiformes > Protopteridae > Protopterus > Protopterus annectens. The sequence continues at coordinate 39,098,329 of NC_056741.1, forward strand.
CATGACCTCTTGAAAAGAGGATAAGAATGAGGTCCTCCTTGCTGATGTACCATACCACTGCCATGTTGTCCATTTGCATGGAAATCACACTCTTCGGGAGGAGGTCCTGAAATGCCTGCAACTCTAGGAGGACTGCTTTAACTCCAAGACATTGATGTAAAGATTGGCCTGTCCTGATGACCATGTACCTTGGATCATTTTGCCTTCAAAATGTCCCTCCCCCCATCTTAGGAGGGAGGCATCCACAGTCACTGTTACAATTTGCAATTCCACCTGGAAAAGGCAGCCATGGGTTACCTTAATTGATGTTATCCACCAAGCAGTGAGATGTTTGCAAATTTGCATAATATGAATTTTTGAATGTAGATGGTGAATGGAATGAGACCACTGCACTGGTAAAATCTACTGCAGTACCTTCATGTAGTATCTAGCTAAATGGACCTTTAGTATTTACCTAAAAGACATAGAACTAAACTCACTGGTGGTGATGGATGATGCAGTGCTTGAAAGACTGTCAGATGAAGTGACAGAACTCTAGACTGGAGAAGGCTGACTATTAGTAGTCTGGTGTCTAGGTGGCATCCTATGAACTCTGTACTCTGTGTTGGAGTTAGTTGACATTTTGGCAGATTTACAGATATTCTTGAGTCATGAAGAAACTGGAGTACATGGTCCAGGTGCTGTAGCAGCAGATGTTCAGTTGAATCAGTGAGAAGCCAGTCATTGAGGTACAGGAAGACTTGGATCCCCAATAGGCAAAGGTGCACTGCTACCACTGACGTGAGCACCCTGGGGGGTTGTGGTGAGACCAAATGGCAGAACACAGAATTGACAATGACAGGCTTCCAGTCTGAAGCAGAGAAATCTCCTGTATTGCCTTGCTATTTTGATGTGATAGTAGAAGTCCTAAAGATCTATGGAGAACATCCAATCGCCTTTCCTCAAAAGAAGTAAAATAGACTGTATTGTGACCATCCAGACCTTTGTCTGTTTCACAAACTGGTTTAGGTGTCTGAGGTCCTTAGATGCAGTTAAGATGCGATTGGCTTTTTGGAGATGTGCTCCTCCACATCAGGATCCTTCCATGCCTGTTGAGCCATAAGGTAGATAAGTGGACCAATGGGAGGTAACATCCAAGAGTATGTTGGTCCAGAACTAAAAGCTTCCAAAAATATACACTCATCCAGAGATAGGGCTTGGGATGATCAACCCCATCTCTGCTTCATTAATTTGAGATTATCACCAAATGTGACATCTTCAAAGTGGGAATTAGGGGAACCCCCCTTCCTCTAAGTCTCTGGTATAAAACTCTGCAGAAGAATCTAAGTGCTTCTGTTTGTGTGTCTGTTTTCTGAGGGCAGCTTCTGGGGCAGCAGTATAAGGTCCAGAATTGGATGAGGAACTAATGAAGGAGACTTCCACAGAAGCCCTTGGTAACAGCTGTCCCTGTCCAACAGGATGAGGAGGAGAGGAAACAAACTGCAGATTGGGTTTGGATTGAGCAGAACTGGCTGAATAAACCTTGCCTTTGGTATTTGCCAAAACCCTTTCAAAGGCCTGAAGCTAAAGCTACCACCAATCTGAGAAAGAGAGCACACTTAAATAATAAACACTTTTGGAGTGTGGGTCTTGGGGTGGAAGTTTGAGCCCATACTCTGAGCACTTCTTGAAACCAGCAGATTCTGACATAATGAAAGCCCTGCAGGAAGACAGTTCAACAGTAAGCACAAAGCAGTAATTATATTTACAACTGTGTGTGTGTGTGTGTGTGTGTACACACACACACACACACACACGTCTATATATATATATATATATATATATATATATATATATATATATATATATATATATATATAAATTATCCTTGTTTCCCATCTTTCCTGACCTAGAGTAGTCCAAATACAGGCTTTGCTGTATTCTGGACTTTTGGAAAGTTCCTGTGTTGCCCATTTCCTTTCTTGGGTAAAGGGAGGCTTCTTTGTTCACCAGTGGCAGTGGGGAGCTTAGAGCAGCCTATCTATCCCTGGAGGAGTGTTCCCAGCACAAGAATCTGGTAGTCTATTGGCCTTTTTGGGACAATTTCTAGCTCTTTCAAGTCCCCCCTGTATAAAACCCACTTTAGCATGGCTTTGTGCAATTTTGCGCATAGTGCAGCATCGGGCAACGTCACTTAATTGGGTTTAAACCATTCTCGGCTCCACAAAGTCTGCTCTTCACTTTTTCCCTTAGAACTGCTCTAGTTCTCATAATAAACACCCTATTCCTACTCTAAAGCCTGGCACTTGCTCACTAAAGCAATTATATAAGTCAGCACTAAAAAAATTAAAAGCACTACACCCTCACAAACTCCCCTTGAGTACCTTGTTCCCCATTGGCCCTTTTTTCAATTATAAAGGAATTCCCAATACTATTCTAGCATGTCCAAAGGTCAGTTGTCAATCTCCTCTCCGGTCCAGCTGGTTAATCTGGGAATCTTGAGGCAATGTTACAACTGCCTCATGTACACAGACAACCCTCTCCTCCTCCCAACAAATTCCAACACATGTGAGAGATGCAACCATATAGACAAACTGGAGGCTAAGCTCTCTCAACTCAGTACTGGCATAACCAGTCAGGAGAAGGAAACCACACTCACTACAATTCCAGTCTCACATAGACCTACCATGACAGCAAACCAAACACATAAACACACAAAAACATACTCGGAGGCTCTAAATAAAAATCTGCCTAAGCAACAGAGACCTCCAAAACAGACACCCAAGCAACCGTTACCCCAAAACAAAACATGTACAACACATAGCTCACAAAGCCAGTGTGCCGAACAGTCACAGCCCTTAAGGCTAAACAACACACCTGATACACTTGTAATAGGTGACTCTATCGTCAGGCACACTGATGTCCCGCTCACCAGGCTGAACAAGGAGAAGGTCACGGTGAGCTGCCTGTCGGGCACTAGGATCCGCCACATAACACAAGCACTCAGGTCACTCCAAGGCAAGTACAAATATGACTCAGTCATTGTCCATGCTGGTGTTAATGACCTGAGACGTACCTGCCTGGACTACATGAAAAGAGACATAGAGGAGCTCTCTGAGCATGTAGCCCAGGCCGGTATGACCCTGACCTTGAGTAGCATCTAACCCTCACCAAGAATGATGCCACAATATGAAGACAAGATGATCAATTTCAACAACTGGCTTAAGTATTGGTGTCATTCAAAGGGGATCCAATGCCTGTCAGCCTGGGATGCCATGCTCGACAAGCTACGATGCTTCGCTAGGGATGGCTTGCACCTGTCACCCCTGGGCTTTTGGATATTGGCAAAGGCTCTTGCCACCCCCATAGTTCCTTTTTTAGGCAAGGCTCAAAAGACAAACCTACCTCCAAAGGTATCACAAGGGATAAGAAACTAAGAGTAATGCTACTCAATGCCAGAAGTCTAAACCTCAAGATGCACGCACTCTAAACTCTCCTTAGCATGGAGAACATCAGTATCTGTGCAGTAACAGAAACCTGGTTCAAGGCTCCCGAGAGCACCCCAGCACTACCAGGTTATACCTCATACCATGTTTTTCAGCCCCAAAACTTGGACCGAACCACAAAAGGAGGGGGAGTATCAATATTCGTCAAAGATACCCACACCTCCAGGTTGGTGGCACAGCCCGAAGCATCAGAGACTATCCATGTGCAACTAACAGTGGGTAAAACTGCCTTCCAGTTTATAGCATGCTACAGACCACCCTCCCAAACCCAGGAACCCCACTCAGCCTTCCTGAGAACACTGGAAAATATGAAGGCCTCCCCAAACACCATTATATTGGGCTACTTCAACTACCCAAACATAGACTGGGAGCATTACTCTAGCTTCAACACCCTAGCCCAAAGGTTCCTAGAATTTATAAACTCAAATGCTATGGAACAGCTTGTTACCACTCCCACAAGAGGAGAAAACATACTGGACCTGATCATCACCAACATGGGGACTCCATGCTCCAGACCAGAAGTGTATCCCTCACTGGTAAGATCAGACCATAAACTAATCTCACTAGATATTCACATCCTGACCCCAGCCCCTGCCCAGAAAACCACAGTGAAAAACTTCTCTAAAGCAAATTTCACACTTCTCAAAACTGAGGTGGAATCCTTCAAAGCCCCCGGGCCTGTGGAAAATACGGCCCAGACCGCAGAATCCTTTATAAACGCATTCTATGAACACCTTCAGGAATGCATGGATCATGCAATCCCAAACAAAACCAAGACCCAATCCTCCAAAGGCAGGCATCCTGTTTGGTGGTCCCCAGCCATAAACAAACTATACAATAGAAGGAGGAAGCTACTACATGATAGAGCAAATTCCCAAAAAGGGAAGGCATCTCTGATCAGTATTAGCAAAAAACTACGGGCACTCATAAAGTCGTCTAAGGCCAGCTTCGAGAGAAAAATTGCACAGGACACTAAGGATAATCACACGGCTTTCATTAGTTATGTTAGGAACCTGGGTGGGAATTCCCAGATATGCTCAAAATTAGTCCAAAATGATAAAAAATACACCAAACCCACAGACTTTGCCAACATCCTAGCTGACAGGTTCAGCGCAAAATCCCCCCCCCCCCCTTTCCCACCAAAAGGGCAAATATCTATCCCAGCAGAGTGCTGCCCCCCTGACATCTCAGATGCTCAGGTAACAGCCACCCTCTCCAAAGCAAAAAACACAGCATCAATGGGACCAGATGGTGTCCCGGGCTGCGTCCTACATGAACTCCAAAAAGAACTAAACCCAAACATAAACCTGCTGTTCAATCTCAGCCTTACTACAGGATATGTACCCAAAGACTGGCATACAGCAACAGTGGTCCCTCTCCACAACGGTGGTGCCTCAATGGATCCTGGAAACTATCGCCCCATAAGCCTGACTAGCTTGGTCTGCAAAGCTATGGAAAGGATCATCATGGACCTCATAAATAAAGATATCGGGGACCTACAGACACTGGATCCTACCCAGTTCGGCTTTGTTAAGGGCAGATCCTGCCTCTTAAACCTGGTCAATTTCTTTGAAACAGTCACCAAGGCCATTGACGAGGGGAAGGTGGTCCACACAGCCTACCTGGACCTATCAAAAGCCTTCGATACAATACCCCACTCGGACATTATAGATAAGCTCACCAGCTTAAATATAAACCCCTATGTCACTAGATGGGTTGCAAACTGGCTCAAGGACAGAACCCACATGGTTAGAATCGCTGGAGCCATGTCAGACTCCAAACCAGTTACAAGTGGCATCCCACAAGGCTCAGTCCTGGGACCTCTCTTGTTTGGTATATATTTCTCGGAGGTACAGGCCAACACGGAAGGACTGTGGCTGACCAAGTTCGCAAATGACTGCAAACTGGGCGCCATAATCGACTCTCCAGCCGACACAAGCATCCTACAAAAGGGCTTCATAGAAACAGACAACTGGTGCCAGAGCCATGGCCTCAAGCTAAACGCCAAAAAGTGTATAGTCATCCCCTTCGGCAAAAACAAAGTGCCCACAAATTACCACATAGATGGTAATCCATTAAGTACGGAAGAAGTAATTAGGGACCTGGGGACCCAAGTTGATAGCAGTCTCTCATTCGACAACCACGTGGCCAAAGTGGTTAGAAAATCATTTTATATAACCCACCTAATCATGAAGGGATTCACATCTAGATCAGGGGAGGTCATCATGCCTCTTTACTCATCCCTCATCAGGCCCATAATTGAGTACAATGCCCCTTTTGGGATGTACCTTACCAGGCACCTGCAGCAACTGGAAAGATACCAAAAGTACTACACCAAGAGGATCAAAGGGCTCAAACAGATGCCATATGCTGCCCGGTTAAAGAAACTCCAGCTCTACTCAGTGGCATACCGCCTGCTCAGAGGTGATCTGTGCCTGACGTATAAAGCCATGTCCAACCCGGAATTAATGGACATGCTGCACCTCAGAAAATCCAAATCCTATCGAGCTACGCGCTCGAGAGACTTGAACCTCAGCACTGAAATAAATAGGACATGCTGGAGGGACAGATATAGAGGAAATAATATTAGAGAAAAATATCTTCATGTTTAATAAGCAATATTTTTTACAATTATCTGGTGTAGCCATGGGTACTCCCATGGCTAACACGTACGCAAATTTAGTTTTGAGTCAATGGGAGAAAACTCATGTATACAGTGATAAAAATTCATATAGAGATAATATTTTATTTTATCATCATTTTGTAGATGATTGTTTTCTCATTTGGAAAGGGACATCTGGAGACTTATTAGACTTTGTTGCTTATTTAAATAGTACCATCAATTTTCTAACATTTACTGCATGTTTCTCTGATACTAAGATTTCCTTTTTGGATGTAGAAATATATAAAAAGAATGACAATACACTGGGAACCACTGTATTTCAAAAGAAGGTTCAAGGTAATAGATATACCCACGCAGATAGTATGCATGCAAATCATGTTTTTCAAGACATAGTTAAAAGTCAATTGTTGCGTGTGAGTAGATTGAATACTGATTTATATAATTGTAAACAGCAAATGGACCTAATGTGTGCCAAGTTTTATAATAGGGGTTACAAAGAGACCCAAGTTAATGAAATTAGGGATTGTATACTGAATAATAGAAATGACTATGCATGTCCATTTTTTGGTGAGAATGTTTATCAAATGGATTAGGCTAATATGTCAGAAAATATAATAAGATACGTTATGACCTATAATAATTTGTCTAAATATGTTAAACAAATAATTTGTAGAAATTGGCATATACTTATGGCCGAACCACAATTAAGTAAAATATTGGGGGTCGTTCCTAAATTTACATATAGGAACATGTATAATTTAAAAAGGTGGCTGTGCTATAAAGATTTTGAAATGAACTTTACACCTATAACCAGCAATAAGCCTGGAACTATACCATGCTATAATTGTAGTTGTTGTGTTGATATATGTAGTAAGAAATCATTTATACATCCGATAAATGGTATTGAATATGTGATAAATTGTCATGCAACATGTAGAACTATTAACGTGATATACTTGGCTACATGTACACAATGTCCAGGTTTTTATATTGGCAAATGTTCTCAATCCCTAAAAGAAAGAATTATTATACATAAATCAGAAATGAGACGTCATATTTTTACCAATGCCTTGGCACAACATAGGAAGGACGAAAATGAAAAACATAATTCAAAGTCCTAAAAACAGTGGTTAAAAGTACAAGGCTTGGTGATGTAAATAATAAGTTGGACGTTGCTGAATACGAATGGATTGTTAGATTAAATGCTGATAAGACACCTGGTTTAAATACTACTATTACCATTAAGCCACTTTTAGAGTTTAGACAGAAACAGTATCATTAATTTTTGTTTTTAAAAAAAAATTTGTTTTACTTGCAAATGTTTACACTTGTTTTATGATTTAGAAATTATATATAGTATATACTTTTTTATTTATTATGCTTTATTCTGTTATACTTAATACAGAGTTTTTATGATGTTTCTATGAAAGTTTGTTGAACTTTTTTATGTGAAAGGTGTAGAAGTTTTATATTTTTGGATAAAATGGTGGTTTCGTTTGGGGTAATATGACCTTAACAGTTTAATTGCTCTTTAATTGATTCACCTTTTTCTCTGTAGGTCGGCTGTGTCATGTGGTTTTTATTTTTTACTATATAAATTGCAAATTTTATCAGACATATACTATACAACACTGAGGAAGGGTTTTTTTCCCGAAAGCTTTGTTATATTTTCTTAATAAAAGTGAGTTTCTATCTCATTCGTGTTTGGATAATCTGGAATTCTTGCTCTGAATAGAGAGGATTTAAACCATGGTTAGAGTTGTTTTTCTATCTGTGATTGCTTTCGCTCGACCAAGGTTGCCCAGCTTTTGTATAAGGACTTTCCACAGGATGACACAGCCGTTGCAAACAATCAAGCAAAAACAACAACAAATGCAGAGTATGGATAATGAAAAAAAATGTTAAAAAATCATTGAGAGATTTTATATTACCAATTGATAATCTGTTAATTTCCCATGTGATGGGAAATAAGAGTTTGAATGTAGAAACCTCTCCTGAGAAAAATGAGCAATTGAGTAACTTATTAATGCTACTGGAAAGAAAGGTAAGACATTTAAGAAATATCAATGGCAGAGACTGAGTTTTTTGGTGTATCTTGAGTTTAATATAGTTCCTAGGGGATTGAGTATATTAAAAATGCCAGCATATGCCAATACCTATCCTGAACTTTTAAAGACCTGGCAGCAATTGAATTTGAAATTAAGTAAGGAGTATATGCAACTTATTAATGACTTCTTTAAACCTATAGAAAAAGAATTGTCGGATGAAATTTTGAAGCTAGAGAATAAATTATTAAGCTCGAGCGTATTCATGCATATATCCAGTGCCTATCAGTTGATGATTAACAGAGTTAATTTGCTTGACAATAAATTACAAAATGCCAAGCAACATAAATTATTGAGAGACATCAATGATTTTAGGCTCGGTCATATTTTTTTCTTGGCCGAAAGCCAATTTTAATAATGTAACATCATTTCAACAAAAGGCTAAAACAAATAGGCTGGATGTGCTAGATGATTTCGCAACTCAACCTACTCTGGGTATACATCAAAGACAGGTTTCACAACAGCGAGTGACCAATGATAGTACAGATAAAGGAGATGAATCAACGCTGCGAGCTCCGGTTAGTGGAAATAGGCTATCCATCCAAGAACAAGTAATAAAAACCACGCCCAAAATTAGAACTGAGGATTCAGCTAGTGAACGTGTAGTGGAGACGCAAGGTGCTTCTAACGTATCTATAGTACATGCTGAATGAACAGATGGTTTTTTAAACCTCACACAGCCAATGGTGCCCAACTTACCCAAGAAGGTAGAAGAACTCGGCTTCAGTCGAGAGGCCGTTCGCAACAACGCTTCAAATTCATCGTCAACAAAAGGAAGAACAGCAGTCCACTACCGAACTCCAAACAGGTGCGGAAATAAATGGTAAGCTGAAATCGCCAATAATGAACTTTTCATCTTGTACTGTGACTGTTGAAATGCAAAAACTCTTGGAGAAAGGACTACAATTTATTGTAAGTGGCAATGATACAATTGTTGAAGCCCTTACTGATTTAAAAACATTCATACGTAACCTTAGTCTGAAAGTATTATTTAAAGATACACGTATTGGTATTCATGACAAATTAAAAAAAGTAGTGTATTTATTCCTAATAACTTACCTGTCTTGAATGCCTTTGATTCAGTATGTGAGGATGATTTAAGACAACTATATGTGAATGTAGTCAAACAAAAATTGAAAGTTCATTGTTATGATATAACATATAATGAAAATAAAGCTTATTTCGGTCATTGCTTAACAATAAGGATATTATAATCAAACAACAAGATAAAGGGGGCGCGACCATAATATTTGATAAAAACACATATATTGAATTGATGCATGATTTTTTAGATGATAGGCAAATTTTTAAAAAGATTACTTTACCTGATGTCAAGAGAATTATTTATGATGTGAATATGTTTATATATGATTTACAGATACAAGGTGATATTAATTTGGATTTATTTAATTTTTTTAATATTTCAATTCCACTTATTCCTGTGGTTTACGGCATCCCTAAGCTACATAAATTGCTTGCCAGACCACCAATGAGACTTATTGTATCTGGTTGAGGTTGGTCAACAGAACCATTATCAATTTATATGCAGGAAAGGTTAAGTAAATATTTAGTCTTATGTCATAGTTATAGTAAGGATACAGGAGATTTTTTAAAAAAATTATTTCAGTGGAATGTAAAAGTTAAAGAACATGAATACTTGTTAGTAACCATGGATATAGCATCTTTATTTACTATGATACCCAATGATTATGGGATTGATGCTATACATCATTTTTTATGTGAAAATACCAACACCTCAGGTAGAGATATAGAGGTTCTATGCAGTATATTGGAAATAATATTAGAGAAAAATATTTTCATGTTTAATAAGCAATATTTTTTACAATTATCTGGTGTAGCAATGGGTACTCCCATGGCTAACACGTACGCAAATTTAGTTTTGAGTCAATGGGAGAAAACTCATATATACAGTGATAAAAATTCATATAGAGATAATATTTTATTTTATCATCGTTTTGTAGATGATTGTTTTCTCATTTGGAAAGGGACATCCAGGGACTTATTAGGCTTTGTTGCTTATTTAAATAGTACCACCAATTTTCTAACATTTACTGCATGTTTCTCTGATACTAAGATTTCATTTTTGGATGTAGAAATATATAAAAAGAATGACAATACACTGGGAACCACTGTATTTCAAAAGAAGGTTCAAGTTAATAGATATACCCACGCAGATAGTATGCATGCAAATCATGTTTTTCAAGGCATAGTTAAAAGTCAGTTGTTGCGTGTGAGTAGATTGAATACTGATTTATATAATTGTAAACAGCAAATGGACCTAATGTGTGCCGAGTTTTATAATAGGGGTTACAAAGAGACCCAAGTTAATGAAATTAGGGATTGTATACTGAATAATAGAAATGACTATGCATGTCCATTTTTTGGTGGGAATGTTTATCAAATGGATGAGGCTAATATGTCAGAAAATATAATAAGATACGTTATGACCTATAATAATTTGTCTAAATATGTTAAACAAATAATTTGTAGAAATTGGCATATACTTATGGCCGAACCACAATTAAGTAAAATATTGGGGGCCGTTTCTAAATTTGCATATAGGAACATGTATAATTTAAAAAGATGGCTGTGCTATAAAGAATTTGAAATGAACTTTACACCTATAACCAGCAATAAGCCTGGAACTATACCATGCTATAATTGTAGTTGTTGTGTTGATATATGTAGTAAGAAATCATTTATACATCCGATAAATGGTATTGAATATGTGATAAATTGTCATGCAACATGTAGAACTATTAACGTGATATACTTGGCTACATGTACACAATCTCCAGGTTTTTATATTGGCAAATGTTCTCGATCCCTAAAAGAAAGAATTATTGAACATAAATCAGAAATGAGACGTCATATTTTTACCAATGCCTTGGCACAACATAGGAAGGACGAAAATGAAAAACATAACTTTAAATTAAAAGTCCTAAAAACAGTGGTTAAAAGTACAAGGCTTGGTGATGTAAATAATAAGTTGGACGTTGCTGAATACGAATGGATTGTTAGATTAAATGCTGATAAGACACCTGGTTTAAATACTTAACAGTTTAATTGCTCTTTAATTGATTCACCTTTTTCTCTGTAGGTCGGCTGTGTCATGTGGTTTTTATTTTTTACTATATAAATTGCAAATTTTATCATACATATACTATACAACACTGAGGAAGGGTTTTTTTCCTGAAAGCTTTGTTATATTTTCTTAATAAAAGTGAGTTTCTATCTCATTCGTGTTTGGATAATCTGGAATTCTTGCTCTGAATAGAGAGGATTTAAACCGTGGTTAGAGTTGTTTTTCTATCTGGGACAGATTCATAACCCAGAGTCTCCCTTCACTCTGGAATAAAATCCCAGTCCGGGTTAGGCAGAGTCCCTCATTGACTCTCTTCAAGAGGAATCTTGATGAGTGGATGGGAGATCGTAGATCTACTCCGGGTATCACTTCTGTGTCACTGTTAGACAGAGGCACAGTATACTAACCTCGAAAAAGGGCATACCAAAATTCATTTTAAAATGGGTGGCGAAAGCCAAACACACACTCTGGCTAGGCTTGTAAATGCCCTAGGGCAGATAGCCTAGTATGAACCTATGAACCTATGAACCTATATATATATATATATATATATATATATATATATATATATATATATGTATATATATATATATATATATATATACACACACACACACACACACACACACTCACACACTAAGTAAATCTACCTTTTTTTACTTTTTTCTTTTTACAAACAAGTAACAACAAACATGACAAAAGAGCCCCAAGGCCTTAGCTAAGTACATTGACTAAACTATGCTAACTATATTATTACTTTCTAAGATCTCCACTGATCCCACAGTAACAAAGTGAGAGAAATCTCTCATGGTAGGAGAAGAGTATCAGAAAAAAAATGTTACAATCGACTGCTTCCAGAGAGCTTTTTCACACTTCCATATCATCCAAGCAGCAAACAAGATCTGAGCATCTAAGGCTCAGGTAGGAATTATGGGCAGGGAAGTAGTCAGAGGAGTCAGAGCTCTGGAATTGATAAAGCTTCAAAGTCAGCACCGTGGTCAGATACATTCAGATCCAGCAACGTTTGAAACAGACAAAAATAGACAACATTGGATTTGATTATGTATCTGAGGGCGATGCTACTCAATGCTAGAAGTCTAAACCTCAAAATGCACTCACTCGAGGCACTCCTTAAAATGGAGAACATCGACATCTGTGCAGTGGCAGAGACCTGGTTCAAAACTCCAGAGAGCACCCCTGCATTACCAGGCTATAATTCATACTTTATACCACACCTTTCGGCCACCTAACCCAAACCAAAACACTAAAGGTGGAGGCGTATCCATATTCATTAAGGATATCCACACCTCCAAGCTAGTTGCTCAGCATAATGCATCCAAGATTATCCAAGTTCAACTAACTCTGGGCAAGACCACAATCCAGATTGTAGCTTGCTACAGACCCCCCACCATGCCCCAGGATTCCCACTCCTCTTTTCCTGATACACTGGAAAATATTAGGGTACAACCCAACACCGTAATAATGGGTGATTTCAACTACTCCACCATTAAATGGGAAAACTACTCATGTACCAACTCTTTTGCTCAACGTTTTCTGGAATTCATAAATTCCAATGCCTTGGATCAACTTATCCACACCCCCAACAGGGGCAGCAATATCCTAGACCTGGTCATCACCAACACGGGCAACCAGTGTTCCACAATAGAGGTCAATTCCTCGTTGGTCAGATCCGACCACAAGCTAATCACCCTAGACATCCATATCCCGCTCCCACCCTCCATTAGGAAAACAACCGTAAAAAATTTCTCCAAAGCCAACTTCACGCTTCTTAAGACAGAAGTGGCAAACTTCACGACACCCATGCAGATGGACAATAGAGGTATGACTGCTGAATCCTACACAAATGCACTTAATAAGCACTTACACGAGTGCATAGATCGTGCTATCCCTAACAGAACCAAGATGCTATCCTCCAAAAAAAGGAAGCCAATCCGGTGGTCTTCTGCCATAAACAAACTCTACAACAGAAGAAAGAAACTGTTGCAAAAAAAGAGTAAAATCCCATGATTGGAGGAACTCCTGGTCAGCCTCAGTAAGAAGCTGAGATCCCTCATAAAATCCTCCAAAGAAAGTTATGAAAACAAAATCACCACTGATTCTAAAGACAACCACAAAGCATTCTATAGCTATGTCAAGAATCTCAATGGCAACACTCAGATCTGCTCTGAGTTACAGCACAATGACACTAAATATACAGAACCAACTGATATTGCCAACATCCTGGCAGATAGGTTCAGTGCTAACTTTATCCCCCTCTCAGCCCCTAAAGGGCCCATCTCTATACTGAAAGAATGCAACGTTCCTGTAATCACGGCTGCACAGGTAAAAACCTCACTCTCCAAAGCCATGAACACAGCATCCATGGGACCTGACAACATCCTAGACTCTCTTCTACATGAACTACAGAATGAACGGCACCCCACCTAAGTACCATGTTCAATCATAGCCTCACCTCAGGCTTTGTGCCCATTGAATGGCACACCGTGACGGTTATCCCACTCCACAAAGGGGGAGCCACGACAGATCCCGGGACCTACTGCCCCATTAGCCTGATGAGCCTGGTCTGCAAGGCCATGGAACTTATCATCATGGAACCTATAAACAATGACACTGGAAATCTACAAACTCTGGACCCCACACAGTTCAGGTTTGCAAAAGGCAGATCATATCTCCTAAACCTGATAGACTTCTTTGAAGCAGTCACCAAAGCCATAGATGAGGGTAAGGTGGTTCACACAGCCTATCTAGATCTCGCCAAGGTGTTCAACAAAATCCCCCCACTCTGGAATTATAGATAAACTCACTAAATTAGGTATAAATCCCTATGTCACAAGATGGGTTGCCAACTGGCTTACTGACCGAACCCACACTGTGAAAGTAGCAGACTCCAAATCAGACTTCAGACCAGTGACAAGTGGAGTACCATAGGGTTCAGTCCTGGGTCTTCCCCTGTTTGGTATCTACTTCTATGAAGTACAGGCTAACACAGAAGTTCTTTGGCCAACTAAGTTCACAGATGACTGCAAACTAGGAGCCATAATCGAAACTCCTAACGGTGTGGACATCCTACAAAAGGGCTTCACTGAGACAGATGCCTGGTGTCAAAGCCATGGTCTCAAGCTCAATGCCAAAAAGTGCATTGTCATCCCCTTTGGTAAAAGCTCTGTACCCATGAACTACCACATAGGTGGTAGTCTACTTAACACTGAAAGTGTGATAAGAGACCTTGGGACACAGGTGGACAGTAGTCTCTCCTTGGATAATCAGATTGCCACAATGGTCAGGAAATCCTTCTACGTGGCACACCTCATAACAAAAGGTTTTTCATCCAGAAAAAAAGAGGTCATTGTTCCCCTCTACTAATCACTCATTAGACCCATTATAGAGTACAATGCCCCTTTTGGAATGTACCTCACAAGACATCTACAACAACTGGAAAGGCCACAGAAATACCTCACAAAGAGGATTACTGGCCTCAAACAGATGCCCTATGCCGACCTTCTCAAAAATCTCCAGCTTTACTCCATCGCATATCACCTACTCAGAGGCAATCTCTGCCTAATATACAAAGCTATGTCAGACCCAGAGCTGTTGGACATGCTCCACTTAAAGAAATCCCAATCCCTCCAAGCTACACGCTGTAGGGACCTAAACCTTGTCACCACAATAAACAGAACATGCTGGAGGGATAGATTCCTGTCCCAGAGACTTCCCATACTCTGGAACAAGCTACCTATCTATCTATGTCAAGCAAAGTTTCTCATTAGCACTCTTCAAGAAAAATCTTGATAAGTAGATGGGAAATAGGAAATACACCCCAGGGATCACTTCTGTGGCTTTGCTTGACGGGGGCACAGAAAAATAATTTTCTTGGGTGACAAAAGCCAGGTTACCTTTTTGGCTAGGCTTCTATAGACCCTAGGGCCAATAGCCTAGTACCTACCTATGAACCTATGAACCTATGTTGGCTAGATCCTCAAGGGCTGAGTTGGTGTTAATTATTATGCATCAACTCCATGCAATCTTGAATAGTTTTAGTAAGATTTCTAACACAGTTAAAATCATTTTTCTTGAAACAAGAGATGATTTTCATTCATGACTAGCCCTGGTAGATTTGATTTTTTTCTAAATTCTGTGTTTAAGTTTTTCAGTTCAGGTTTGTTGTTTGGATCTTAAGTTTATTCATAAGGGTAAGGATGTTTTTTTCTTTTTATTACATAATCTGTTTATATCAGAGTACCACCAAAGATGTTTGTTCCTAAACAAGGTACAGTATTTGTGTTGACTCTGGACTGATGTTTCAATGTAAGCATTAAGGTAAGTAAAGAAACTGTCTGTTAATTCACTGGTTTTGGCTACTGGGTCATTGAGGGGAAAGGAGCTCCTAAACCATGACAGACTGTCAGCTAGGTGTAGCAAGTTAGCCTTAGAGAAACCCAAAAGGTAATAGGGTTTATATGTAGTCCAGGTTGGCCCTTGTCATGATGAGCAACCCTAGTGACCCAGTAATGTCGATAAGTAGTGTCATTAATGTCAGGATACACTAGCATTTTAACCAGATGGGTAACTTTTATTCCGCTTCAAAATGTCAGCTCAGTAAGAATAATGTTAACTGGTCAGTCTTTACAAATACACTGGCACCAGACACAAGACTCAATGCATTATGGGATCCATAACATTCTTAAAAGCCAATACTATACAATTGTCTTAAAGTGGTAATGGCAGCAGTGCATATTCACATTATGCAGAGACTTAAGCAATTCTAGTTATCATCCCAGCACTAATAGTGAACAGACACTGAATGGTGAAAAGATTTGCCAAAAGATGGATTAACTACAGGTCTGAAGTATAATGATGCTACACTTGTGATGACCAGGTCCAGAATATTGGCTCCCCTGGTAGGGGAATGCACTAATCAAGAGGGTTTGCACTGATAATTATATAGTTGAAATCCTTAAGAATAATATTACTTGCTTCAACAAAGATTGCCTCAAGCTTGTTTAGATAAATTTTGTGGGTTGTCAGTAACTTAGAAAAAGTTCTGCAGCTGGCTACAATTTGTTAAGGGATCTTACTGATGATTAATATGACGTGGAGGAGTCTGAGGTCATTATCTTGAAATACAAGTCCAGATGGGATGGAATTTTAAAGTAATATGGATACAGCACTACTGGGGAAAGAGACTCCATGAGAAGAGAGTCTGAGCAAGTGGCAGACAATGAATCCTGGTAGAGAGGATGTGTTATGACTGCACTGGAGTCATTTTTTAGTGCTGATACAGATGTCAATATTTTCTAGGGTCAAGAGAGGTTCCAGAAATGGCAGCTTCTTATTCAAATTTCTAGCACTGAGCAGAGTTGCTTTCATGCTACCTTGATTTGATTTTACTAGGTTGGTAAATGGGGGTTGGCAGACACTAACTAAAAAGACATTATGAGAATGGAGAAAGTCTTGGCCAATAACCAGATGCCATTAGGAGGCAGGTGCAGACCAGAAGCAGGTAAGACTGCAGACCATCTAACTCTAGACATACACACTGCCCTCCTTAGGATAACACTCACATTACACATTTATTCATTTATTCTTAATATTATAACATAATATGGTATATGCAGTTTCTGCCCTATTGCTGTGCATTATTTATGACTGTTTACTCAAACTGCTTTTAATTATTGCAGCTAGGTTGTGGCTAAAAGGGGTTCCCTATTGTAGATCTGACACTTGTAACTGCGAGTCCCAGAGTAACAAAAAGAAAAATGTATGAAACTGGTGGAGAGCAGTGAAAGTCGAACATTCTTGTTCTCCTTTTAAAGATGGTTTTGCCACAGTATATACCACAACTCCAAGATCACCATACATCTATGAAAAGGGAATACTCAGATACAAGCCACACTAAACCTTGGTATATACAAGTCCGCATTTTCTCTCCTTCAGTTTCACTATTCCAAAGTTTGTAGTTACGAGTCTGAAAAATGTCAAATGGCTACCCTGAAAAGAGGCCTACATTTTTCAGTCCACCTACCTTCTAAAAACAAAATAAATAAAATAAAAATAAATAGATAAGAAATGGAAAGAGATATAATATATGTAATAGTTACTAGTGTTGAAGGTGGTGGTGGTGACGGGGAAGGAGTTTGTAGATCCAGAGCACCCTTCCTGAGCCAAAACCTAGGAAAAAGTGATTTTTGAAAAATGTAGCGTTTTTATTCAGTATGGAACTATTATTTCAGTAAAGGTGTGAAAGACTGAGGGAAACAATGATTTTTATGCCTAATAGCAACACTGTGTTCAGACAGTGTGATAATGTTAATCTGAAGTTGCTCATTTTACTGGAGATTTGCCATGGCAATTTCAAAGTGTTAGATGCAATAACATTATTAACTGAATGATAAATTTTGAAAACAGAAATGGGGCATTTCTTTTCTCTCTGGTGGTGTAACATCAAACTGGGACCATGTAAGTGGAGGGATACAAACAGCCTCCATACTGCGATGAGGAGAGTTTGACCCACTTCAAAAAAATATGGTTTTGTTAATTTTACTTTTGTAATTTAGTGCTTTTGAAAACCTTATTTTAAGACACAGTGATTTACTGCAGAAATATCACATGGCATTATAATCAGCTACTTTTGCATAAACATTATCATTTCAAAATCACTTTGAAGGAAGGAAGGCTTTTTGTTGTTCACAGCTACAAGAAAATAGAATTCCAAACTTTTTTGAGAATTTCTTGCTCCTTTGCATCATCCAATGGCCTTCCTACCTAGTGCCGCACATCTATTCTAGGTCTGCCAACTTTTCCATCCCTGCAGACGTCCTCCAATATAGCTGGGGAAAGGTCACAGAAGCTAAGGCCATCCTGTGGGTCTTGTCCATCACCATCAACTATTTTTTTTTTTTGTTGTTGTTGTTTACACTTGGGCCTACTCTGTTACTCATGCTATTGCTGTCCTCATTGTTGTTTCTGAAGGAAAGGCATGCAATGGGGGCATGTGGCATATTGCCCCACCTCCTCTGTAAGCACAGCCAGGCCAACCACCCTTTTTTCCAATGTGACATCCTCAGTATCCAACAGGGATCACTGGGAGGAATGTCAGTGCAACTGTCTGTCCCTGCTCCACCATTTCATCAGTCACCCAGGCTGTTAACCAAACACAGATCATTTGAGCCATAGTCAGGGCTTTAGCTCTCTACATCACAGGAGAGGCTTAGAGTTCCAAAACCTTTTGGCATATGCTGGTTAACTCTCTGGCCTACTATTTAAGTCAAAGCCTTATTTATCTTAAGTCTGTGCTGATCAGAGAATCTAAGACTGAGAAGTGCTTTGTGGCAGCTGGCACACTTGACATTGGGAACCTCTTTATTAGAAAGGTTCATTTGGCACAGTGATTTCAGTACTGAAAAAAAGATGAGTCTGAATTCCATCACCGATTTCAAGTTTGAGAAACACATTACATGCATTAGTTATTATCATGATTCTATGAAGGACATTTGGAAGCAAAATTACGTCCAGAATTTTCCCTTAGACTCTGGGGCCAAATGTATCTTGCTCTGTATAGGGCATCTAACTGGTCATGGACCAGTATGATATTATTGTCAATATTTTTGGTCTGTATGTGCACCTCACAGGATCATAGTAGGTTACTAGGCTAACAGCCCTAGATTCTTTTTAAGCCTAGCCATTCATGGCCCAATTTTCTCAATTATCAGTGGCCATAGGGTAGAACAGCTTTGATATATGCTGGTGCCTTAGGGCATCTACAAACTGTCTCTATGCATAAGGGCCACAGGTGACAAGCCAAAGTTGAATTTGCAATTTGCCATTCACATGACTGGACAGTCTTGTAAGAGAACTAGTATTCTGTCTCCATTTAAATTGTTGCTAACATGATAATTAGCTTGGGAAAAAAGCTGCAAAAATAATATAGAGCAAAAAGAAATATAAACGGTTAATTAACAAGTGTGCTCGCAAAACGAGCTTAATTAGATGTTGGCATCCATACAGAAAAAGGACTATGTTATTGAGAAACAAACTTTGTAAAAATAGCTATGGCCAGAAGATGTCAACAAGATAATGAGGAATATCAGTAAGATAACCTTGGAACATTGAGTTTTCAGAAGTCTTTCCATGGATCATCAAACTACAAAGAACCAAGGACAAGGGAACAAAGGAAAACTGTTATACAAAGAAAGAACTGTTATACATCAGACTTTGAAAAAAAATATCAGACTTTTGTATAAATATGAGTGCGTATAAACAAGCTTTGGAAATTTGCCATGGAGAGCTGACAGTATTCATGTTACATGCTTGTAGATCCAAAAGTAGAATTGTAAAAGTAAACATATTAACTGAAGCAGTTTGTCTCATTGTATTTATTGTACTTAGTACACTACAGTAATAAGACTAGTTGGTCACAATAAATAGTTAATATACTGTGGTATGCATGCATGTAAATACAAGTAACAACAAGAAACCAACAGAAGATGTGATATATAATGTTCAAGTCTGTTCCAGAATAGGGGTAATCTTGGAGACATATATTTGTCCTTCCAATGTGTTTTGTTTATGTCACAGACGAGGTTTAGATCCTTAGATTGGGTAATATTAGTGCTGTTTGCTTTGAAAATGTGCAGCAGATCCTTCAAGGCTGGACTGTGACTGCATTATGTGTTAGTCACTGATTGACCCTCAGTAGTCTGTAGGAGACTGAGTACAGGGACAGGGCTTTGAGGAAGTCTGCACAGGGCATATTATTTACATCCTGTATTCTTTTAGTGATTTACCTCTGTGATCACGCCAGCTGCTGCAAATGCCTGGTCAGGTACATGCCGGAGGGTACACTGTACCCAATTACTGGTCAAATGAGGGCTTAGTATAGTGGGACTATGATCTCCTTAGATCTGGATGTCATGTCCTAACTTATAAGTTGTGCCAGATAGAAGGATTTTCTTAGTACCATGGAAACACGGTGATCAAAGTTCAGGTTACTGTCAACCTGAGTTCCCAGGTCCCTTACCAGTGGATCTACTCTTATGGGGAGTATTATCAATGTTGTAATTTTCAGGGGCAGTTGTCTTCCCAAAAGGTATAATTATACATTTTTTTGCTTTGAGTTTTAAGCCATGGTTCTGGCACCAGTTATTTGTTTGTGTCAGACCTTTGTGGAGGATATCTACATCTGGAGGATTCAATGACTGCATCTAGCTTACAATCATTATCAGATTTGGTGAGTCAATGACCCTCTACATTTGCCTTGATGTCACAGAAGTATAGTCCAAATAGGAGAGAATGCAGTACACAGCCCTGTTGGACGCCATTAGTGACAGGCGTCTTGGTAGAGGTGGATTCCTCCACCCTATATTTATGTGTCCTATATGTTTGCCATTTGAGAGTTTGGCTATAATACCCAAGTGAGATATTATATCAAATAACTCTGCCAGGTCAAGGTAGGCAGTATGTGCTGTTTTCCCTAATTCGTAACTCTAGTGACCTTCTTGAAGAAGTCCACCAAGCTTAGTAGGCATGACCTGCCCTTGATGAAACCAAACTGGGATGGGTCCACTGTTTGAAGATTGCCTATGTGTTTGTTTATCAGGTCCATAATAATTCTTTCCATGGCCTTGCATATAAGACTAGTCAAACTTTTGGGTCTGTAGTTCTCTGGGTCTGTTGATGGTCCACTTCTGTGTAGACGGATGACAGTTCCAGTCCTCCATTCCTTAGAGATGAAGCCTGTCTGGAGGCTGTAGTTGAATGGAGAATCTAGTGGATCTGACAGGTCATGTTTCAAGCTATTTAGGAGGCATCCTGGGATATTATCAGACCTATTTTAGCTCTGGAGAGCGCAGTGAGAACCTCTTCTTTAGTGATAGTTGGAGGAGAAATGGTAGAGGGTATTTCCTGGGGGGAACTGGGGTGATGGGGGTGAAATTGGAGCTAAATCTATCAGCCATCAAATTTGCTATATCCCCCAGTTTGGTATAGGAAGTTCCATTTGCTATTAGTTCAGCACACTGTTGGGGGTTCCGTTTAAGGTTGGGTACATAACTGAAAAATGCCTTATGGTTATCCTTAGCCTGGGAGAATATGTTTGCCTCACAGTTGGCTTTGGTGGTCTTTATTGGTCCAGAGTTGCTTGTTGAGACTGCTGTATGAGTTTTTTGTTTGTCTTTTGGGCATAGCCTTTCCTATTTTTGTACATTATTTTCTTTCTTTTTTTGTTGTACAAACAAAACATATGTACTTACCATAACAATAGATTCACAGGTTCATAGGTTCATAGGTGTGTACTATGCTAATGGCCCTGGAGCCTTTACAAGCCTAGCCCATAGAAGTGCTCTGGCCCAACGTTAGTTCCCAGTGCCTCTATCAAGTTGAGCCACTGGAGTGATCCACGGGGTGAACTTTCTATTTCCCATCCACTCATCAAGATTTCTTTTGAAGAGGGCCAGTGAGGTGCTCTGCTTGACATGTATGGGAAGTCCATTCCAGAACATGGGCAGTCTCTGGATTATAAACCTGTCCCTCCAGCATGTTTTGTTGATTGTGGTAGTGAGGTTGAAGTCTCTGGAGCATGTGGTGTGGAGGGATTGGGATTTCTTTAGATGTAGCATTTCTAACAGAGCTAGGTCAGACATGGCTTTGTAAGTCAAGTAGAGATCGCCTCTTAGTAGATGATATGAGACAGAGAATAGGTGGAGTTTTTTGAGTCTGTCCATGTAGGATATGTGTTTAAGACCTAGAATCTTCTTCATGAGGTACTTTTGTGGCCTTTCCAGCTGTTGCATGGGTCTAGTGAGGTACATGCCAAATTGGGCATTATACTCGATGGTTGGTCTAATGAGGGAAGAGTACAGAGAGAGAGATGATGACATCTTTCTTCCTGGATACAAAACCCTTGGTAATGAGATGTGCCACATAGAAGGACTTCCTAACCACAGTGGCAATATGATAGTCGAAGGAGAGGTTGCTGTCAACCTGCATCTCCAGATCTCTTATAACACCTTCAGTGTTCAGTGGGCTCCCATCGATGTGGTAATTAGTGGGAACTGAGTTTTTCCCATCCATCTTGACAATCCCCCCTCCCTTATCAGTGGGATGAATATATGGTACTTTACATAAAATCAAATCATTTAAAGTCTCAAATTGTTTCTTGTCCATGTTAAAAAATCCTCTAGTGTTCATTTTACTAAAAAGTTCATATATATTATCTTCACAAAGTTTAGCAAATGCTTCTACAAGGGGTTGGGTAACATGTATATAACTACTAGGCTTCTTGAATGCCATAGTAGAAGTGGTCCCATTCCCATGCATTAATCTCAAGGTAATATTCCAAGTAAACAACTTTAAATCCAGTTAAACATCAACAAACTCGATCCCTAGCAAGTATAAAAGATAAGCCAAGGTTCAATACCTCTCACTGTTCTTTGGTTGATATAACAGAGGATATGATGACTATCAAATCTTTAGTATTTTCCTATGCACTGCAGGTCCCAACTCCAACTGGCCATCCAACTTCAGCCATTTGATCCTGCTCCTCCACTGTCCCCTTGTTTCCTGTCTCACAGGTTCCAGTAAATGCAGATGCAAAAACACTGCTGACTGGCTGATGTTAGAGCATCCCCTTCCAAGTCTTGAGCTCATTGTACTCAAACTCTCAACTTTACTTTGTTCATTGGAATTAACAATGTTTAAACATGAGGCCATTACTGTATTAGAATCACAAAGGTTCAGCTGAACATTATTCATTCTCTTGATCACTGACAACTGATCCAATACATCAGATGGAGGTTGCAAAATTTCTGACGAGCCGGAATCTAAAACAGATCCATCAGAATCATTCCAAATAGGCACAACGTTCTGATGTTAGGAATGCCTTAAGTAAACATTCGGTAAGTGTAGGTGGTTCTCATGTTTTTAAATTGTTGGTGCTTGATCAGTATTTTATCACAGCTAGGGGTGGGGATGTTAAGACCAGAACGGAGCCTTGACATGAGATGTATTTTGCTGCTCTGTGCAACTAGAGGTAAGGGGTTGAATGACTGTATCCCTTTAAGACCTGCTCAGAAATCATGAGGTCTTAGGCACTAGTTTTGAATGTATTTAATTTTCAGTTGATGTTTTGTATTCAGATCTGACAAAGCACCTCATTTTGGTGTGAAAGCGCTCATCAATTTTACTTTGTGCGTTTTTAATGTTTTACTTTATTACGTTGTTTTATTAAAGTTTTTTGCTGCCTTTCACTTGGCTGGCTTTTCTTTTGTATCTTAATGTACTCTAATATAAGGTGTCGAGGACATATCTGACCAGATCCGATAACCCACACATTGAATTGGATGAAAATAGACAACATTGGATCGTATTTATACTGTCTGTCCACCAAAGGGGGCTTGTTTTTGGAGTTTATTCTAAGTTTATTTTGGTTTGGTACTGCTGTTTCTATGCAGTGATTTGCATGCTTGTACAGAGTTTCCTTAAACACTTTGGCACAGGCCACTGTGTTCTCTGAGATTGGGAGAATGGGGCTTCGAATTTAGCAATGCCTTTGCTTAATAGGACGCAGTTAGTCTTCGAAAAGTGCTTAAGGTTCTGAGGTTTGCAGGGATTTCCACCTTTATATTTATTTCAAGGGTTAGCAATTTGTGATCTGATCTGACCAGTGAGGACATTACACAAGGGGGGTGCAACGTTCCCTCATATTTGTGAGTACCAGATCCAGGATATCTGCACCCCTAGTAAGTGTACAGACCAGCTGTTCCAGGGTGATTGCATTACCAAAGCCAGGAACCAGTGAGCCTGCATGTTAGTGGTTTTGTATGTGCCACAGTTTATGGTGGAATAGTTGAAATAACCCATGAATATGGTGTTGGACTGAAATGTGAATGACTCCAGTACATTCAAGTATGTGGTATGGTTATTCTGGGTCATAGATTGGGACATATAGCTAGCAAGGATATGGTACTGAACTTTACCTAATATTAGTTGGACATAGAGTAGCTCAAGCATGTCATATTGGTTGACCAATCCTGAGGTGTGCTTACTTTTTATGTAGATTGACACACCTCCACCTCTTGTCCCTTCTTGTGCAGTAACTGGTCCAAATGTGTGGAAGGCATTATAGCATTGTACTGCCGGGGTACCTTCGACAACTTCAAGCCATGTCTCAATAACTGCACAGATGTCAATACTCTCCAGGGTGAGGAGTGCTTTCAGGGAGTGGTGCTTCTTGTTGAGACTCCTAGCATTCAGCAGCAACATCTTTAGTTTATTTTAAGTAGTATTTACTATGCTGGAAGGTTTATCAGATTGGTATAGCCTCAAAATGGCACTATGGGGAGTGGATAATGTTTTGGCCAATATCTGAAAGACTAGGGAGGACAGGTGCAGACCACCCTTGGCAAAGAAGTGTGGTCTGTCGATCATGTCCTCCCAAGCTGACAAATATTGGACCCCTTTAGAATGACGCTACTAACTAAGCCAATTGTTAAAGTCAATCACCTTCTGTATATATTGTGATATCATCCTTGGAGAAGATAGAATGCTGCTCACTGCTTGGGTCATAACTGACTGGGGCACGTAATCTGAAAGCTCTATCATGCCTCTCTTCATATAGTCCAGGGAGGTATGTCTCAGGTCATTAACACTCACAAAGCTCTACTCGTATCATGATTACATCACCCCAGCTGAGATGTGAACCCACAATCTCTGGCTTAGGAGGCCAATGCCTTAGTCAATAGATCACTAATGTACTTGAATGCTGAAACTAAGTTTAGACAATATGATCGGCTGTAGTAAATTTTGAGAAGATTGTATCAGTTTTGGGGAAGACTATGCTTAGGAAAATCGTGCCTTGCTCTCTGTTAGAAATGATACAGCTGCATTTAGCCCTGTTAAAAGATGGGTGAAATTGTTAATAAACCAAGATTTAGTGACAGGTAGTCATTAATCTGTACGTGAGAACTTAGTCATCAGCATATTGTCTGTATAAGGGCAGGTTACCCTGTGTTTTCACTCATCTGATATGTGAAAATTAAAGCAAAATAACAGGTCCATCACAGAACCTCATGGTACAACAGCAGTGATCCCTGGTGACATGAGGAATGAATGATGGTCAAAAAATAAGAAACAGACCAGTATTATTATATACCTGTATACGAACAATATTGCATGTGTACATTTCTTATGTATTAATCTAGCCTAATATTGATATTGTGTGTTTTCATGTGATTACCTCTTTAAATCTTTTTTTTTTTTTTACTTCCCCTCTTTATCAGCTTATCTCCTTATTCACTGGACCCACCTTAGCATCCCTGGCTCAACACAACCCTCATCCAGAGCAGGTAAGATACTGGATGCTAACATATAACATCAAAATGCTGCTGAGGAGTGGGCCCTAATTCCCTTCCAGACAATGACAGCCTTGTGAGCTCCACAGTTTCTGCCTACAGGAGGTGCATGCATACTTCCTTTCATGTGCAATCTTCCAACCAAGTGGCATACTGCTTGCAACATGGAGCCTGCCTGGCACTCTGGCACGTAATGTTGCCACTACAGTAAGTGTTCCTCACACCAGCATGGACCATCCTCCCCCACTCTGGTCCTTCTACCACCCATGCTGCTAAGTCAACCTGGTTAATCTAGGGTGTCGTGCCATGCGGCTGCAGAGCCACTGACAACTAGGTTATTACCTAGTGACCCAGCAATCACCTACCTATAAATAAATTATTTAAAACTCCCAAGTAATGAACCAAAACAACAAGAAAATAATGTGCTCATGACTGTCACAGATGCAAATGTAAACGGCGACGACTGCTCAGTTTCCTTCTTTAGAAGTAACAAGTTATAAGTTCGGTGTTAGAATAAATCAGATAAAGCTATCATTTATAGTATTGTCAACTCACTTTTTGTTTCCTAAAGTGTATGACAGAATAAAAAAAAATGAATCACATTTTTCACTATTTAAAAATCCAGCTGTCTGCTGAGAAAAGTGTATCATGGTTAAGGCCACCTGGAATTGTACTACAGAAACAAATCTGATTTAATTACTGCTGTTTTTATGTGCTTAAATTAATTTAACTGAACTACTGCTGTTTAATGTGCTAAAATAAATTTAACCCAGTAACTGCCTACACATTATAAGATAATTAAATATCCCACTGACTGCAGACAAACTTAGAGTAGTGGACCATGCAAAAGCAATCATTTGTATACTAGGTGTTTAATACCAAAAAGTGGCATGCTAGTGGAGTTTAAGGCTGATCTCTTTCAAGACTAAAATTAAAAAAAAAAACAGTAATACTCAGTGTGCAGAATCTGGTCAACAATGAATTATTAATGCTAGCGACCTTGGAGTTTTAAGTTATGCATTTCGTAACATCTTGAACTGCTCATCTTGTATGTGCAATCTTTGCTTATTCTCATAACATGCCTCATAGGAGAGAACATCTTGTATGTGCAAGATCTGATTTAATGCTCCAGTAATGACTTGGCAGTAATACAAGCTGCTTCTTCGATAGTTAAATTAAATGCATTTATGCCTGCTAGGCATTAACAAGATAAGTCCTAGCCACCCAGAAATAACCCATCTCTAGACTTTTTTATTGTGGCAAATACAGATGCCTATACTACAAATATTATGCACAGATCATATCTTCTTACATTACAAATTAAATCTTGCCCTAACTGCTACATTAGGAAATAAAGTAATTCTGCCTACAAGCAGAGCCTCTTACTTTTGAATTATACCTGCCTTAGGCACCGGGAAAATGATCCCTACAAAAAGACAAAACAGCTTATACTCTATAACTTACAGGGTAAATATGTAGTATCAAAAGGCAGGTTTTCTACAATGTGTACCTCAGCCTTGGCCTTGACAGTATCAGTCACCCCAAAATGCATTCACTTTTGTTCTTCTCAGCCCCATTGGGCTTGGTGTTCCTGGAAATGGGTCGCAAATGTTATGCATATGGGAGAAATGTGGCTGGGATACCTGGGAAATTACTCTGGTTTACCTTTTAAAAAGTGCTCACAGATCTATAATATCTACTTAAAGTACCACTAACTCAGGCAGATGGGACATTGGCTGAACATTTCATCCAAAAGATGGTAAGTTTCAAGGGTAACATCACCTTTCATGCTGCACAGCAAAGGTAATATTGTAATACGAGTCCAAGCACCTGGAGTAAAAACAGAACCAGTGACCCTCTGATCTTCTAGGTGCAGTATCAAAAGCACCTGGACAACCTACAGAGCCACCAACTGGGTAATAGCTAAGTCCGGTGTTACCAAATATCTCCACCTGCATGGCCAGCAGCATTAGAAATTTGATGTAAAAACGTCAAACAAATTTGGATGATATGTGGATATGAGGGTATAACACTTGAAGACAAATAGGAGAAAGAGAACAAATATATATGCAAGTGGTAACTTCACCTCCACGTCAGCGGAGATGCTTCATTTTCACATGGCAAGCAGCGTCCATCTTTGCCACTGACCAGCTAAGTAGTACTAGAACATTACTTCTGGATGAGCTTATCACAAGTCTTTATTTATTTGATAGGTTGTTGGACTAGACCACATGGCATCTTTTCATCCAAGACCTATACGCAGTGAATCAAACTAAAATCCGTGAGAAAATTAAACATGCAGCAATACAGTATCAGATATTACATACACAAGCAACATCTTTGTATTTATTAACTTTCTTTTAAAAAGTAAAACAAAATATTGCCAAAGCTATACTAGAAAAAAAACAAAGTAGACAAAGCACCCCATTTTGTTATTCCCTTACCAGAAATGCACTTTACTTACCTTCACATTTGTTCTTAATCATTCCACTGTATCTGGCAAACTCTGAACATGCCAGAGAAGTTTCCAGAACTGTGGACTTGGTTACCAAGCACTATATGGTCTTCAGTCTGCTCCTGGCTAGTAACGTGACTTTCAAACGTCTGGCATGGAAACTAGTCAAACCATCATCTGTAAATGCAAATCTCTGTTCCTTGTTAGCTCAGTTATTACTATGGCTAACAAGCAAGCCCAGTAAGAATCTGTTCCTGAGGTAGGCTGGCACCAATTACCACTCTCACACTAATGTCATATGCATCATTTTAATGGCATACCTCTCGACTGTTCAGATTTTCACCTCATATTTTTGGTCTCTTCCTCATAAAACGTGTGGTTTTCTAGCATATCCCTGAGGACAAAAGTCACTAAATAATGACACACATTTGAGTTTCAGACTTCATTTTGTTCAGAAAATGCATGCCAACACAAACCCTTGTAAGTTTATAAGAACAATATTTAAAATCTGTCCCTAATTTTGGGCTGTTGTCCCCCATTAGGCTTTGCCCAGATTTGTTGCACTAAGAGGTTGAGAGTATGTTTAACGATGAAATACTCTGGTAAAGCAAGGTGAGATATGAGAAGGATTTAAAGAATATATAAAGTAAATCATTCCACAACCAGAACTAGTAACTAAAATTAATTATAAACCAGCACAAAATGCTTACGTAATCCACTTAGTCTGTTTACCAGACATAAAGTATGGTCATTTTAGCTCAATAATTTGGTGCACAGCTTGTATCCCTCATCCAAACCTTTTGGGACTGCAGCAAGATTAAATATTTATGAAAAGAAATTAAAACTTTTTAGAACTTTACAGCACTCTGAAAAAATGAATTTGCAATCAGCTGCTTTAGGTTATTTCCCCAAGGAGGAGCAGCGGCCTGAAGCAAAGGAATGCTGTATTTTATAAGCAGGGCTACAGTCGGTTTCATTCTAAGATATTCATTCAGTTCTTTCACAAAACATGGGGCATTTTATCAATGACTTTACAATAACTTTTTTTTCTGAAAACAATAACAACATTTGTATTTAATCAAGTCTGGGATGAAAACATATAATCTATAAAACAAAACCATTTATACTTTCTACTAAGTAGTCTGAAAAGCTTAAATATTTCATCTAGCTAAGGTGATTTTATTTTCAGTGGATTTGTTTATATCTCTGTGTTGCATACATTTTACACAGATTATATCGCTTTTTTATATTTTTAATAAATGCACTATAACATATAATTTAGTTAATATGCATACAGACTTAAGATTCTCTGTATTTATAAATCTGTAGTGTAACTCTGTAACATGCTGGAAGATGTCTCAGAGCTAACAATTTCTGCCTCCCAGCTCCGATGTTCACCATTTGGGCCTGACCTACCATCGCTCTCTGTGTGGAGTTTGCATATTCACCCAGAGTCTGTGCAGAACTTCACTTACAGCAGTTTCCTCCCATATCTCAAGATGCATGTCTTGCGTTTCTCCCTGGACCTCTGCTGAAAATAGGTTCTGTCCTAGTCGGATTTTCCCGGTCAACAAATATTAAATGAAATAAATTAAATGAAATCTCAAACATTTAGGTTTGACTACGCTAAACTATAGATACATGCTGCATTTGTCCTTGTGGCCTGGGTCATAGATGAAGGAGGTCTAAGACAGATCAGTTGAGATCATTCATTTTATTGTGCAGTTACCTGCTTAATCCAGTTCAGGGTCACAGGGGAGCCAGAGACAATACGAGCATCCAATGGGTACACGATAGAGAAAGCAATCCTGTGAACGTGATGTCATCCTAATGATATCCTCTGATATGCCAAGCTTCCAAATGTAACTAACTCATAAAAAATAGTGCAAAAAACAGGTTAAAACTAAATGCTAAAAAATCCAGTATCATCACATTTGCTAAACAATCCCTTCATCCATGTTACAGTATAGACAATAAAGTGTAAAAAAAAATATTCAAAAGTTCTCTCTGTCTTCCAGAAAGGCAAGACAAAATAGTCCAGGGGAGAATTTGAGGCTGCCTATCCAGTTATCTAAATTTACATTGAAACTGGCAAGAGTGCTACTCT
The DNA here is from genome assembly GCF_019279795.1 of Protopterus annectens. Classification (NCBI taxonomy): domain Eukaryota; kingdom Metazoa; phylum Chordata; order Ceratodontiformes; family Protopteridae; genus Protopterus; species Protopterus annectens. Next base: position 39,128,576 of record NC_056741.1, read on the forward strand.
GCTTGACATGAAGTTTATTCCAGAGGTGAGGGATACATTGCAATATGAATCTGTCATGACAACATGCCTTATTTATATGTTGATGACGTTTTAGATCCTTTAACCAAGTATTTGAGGTACCATTAGTTCTGCATAAAATTAGGAGGTCAAACAGGGTTGGATCTGTCATGACTCAAAAGGCTAGATATGCATCTCCACAGAGGAGTCTGTAAGAGACTTGAGTCTGACCATCACAATGCAGCAATAGTCAGGAAATGCTTTTACCTGATGCAGCCGATTGTAAAAAGTATTCTGCAATTATCAGAACTATTACTGAATACAACTCCCCTTTTAGGATGTATCTTAGTAGGCTTACTAGGCATATCCAGCTACTGGAAAGCTCCAACAGGTTTCTAACTAAAAAGATCACATGCTTAAAAGACAAGCACTACAAGGAGAGTCAGGAAGCACAATGCCTTTATTCAGTGTCCCACATTGCCTTGCTCTTCAGGCCATTAGGGCTCTAGTGGTCCAGGCCCACTTATATCTCCACAAAAAACTGTTCCAGAAACACTAGAATCAGGGATCTAAACCTGCTTTGGCAAATAAACAAAATTTGATGGAGAGAGATTTGTCATGCAGTGCTTACCCCTTCCCTGGAAAAAACTTCCTCATCAAATTAAATAACGTAACAAACTTTCTTCTTTTAAAGAGTTCAACAACTGGATGGGTATCCACAAATTCACCCCTGGTATGGGTGACCTTTTGTTCCATGAAAAAGGAGATAAAGTCTAAGGGGGATGCTGGCAAGGTGTAAATTGTCACAGGGCTCCACTGCCTTGTACGTTGCATAATTCTGTGATTCTACGAATGGGACAATAGTTCTTCACAGCACACATCCCCCCCCCCCACGCACACACTTTCTTATACACTGAGTCCACACCTACAAACAACGGTTCACTTACTACATGTCTTTGGCATGTGAATGGAAACAGACACACCAAGCAAAAACCCAGTACAGACACAGGAAGTACTTGCAGATTTCACACAGAAGGCAGTCCAGCCAAGAACAAGGCACTGAGAGACAGTACTGCAAACAACTGACCTCTGTCCATCAAACTAATATGTTACATTAAATTAATGTTTTGGAATGCATGCAACAATATTTTCTCTGGTGTAAAATGTTATGTGACATATCTTTTGTGACCATTCCCCACTGAAATACTTTCCCCATGAAGGACTGCTCGTCAGTACATACACTCTGTATCTACATTACTCAAGACACATCTCTCACCAAATTTAGAATACAGACATTTGGTAGTTCCCATACACTGCAAACTGCCAAAGCAGCCAGTGTACACCTTAATTGTAAAAGTTTTTCAGCGTTTAAGCTTGCTGCCAACTATAAAATCAAGTAAGATAGAGCAGCTTTATGGAAACAATGCTCCAATCAAATATCTAATGGCAGAAAGACATGAAACATGAGACAAACAAACAAGAAGGCCTTTCAAGAACACATGTAATTCAGGAATAAATGTATAGCAGCTCTAAGAAAATAATTATTTTTCATACGCTTCAAGGTTAAGCACTGACAAATTTTCAAACCTTCATCAGCTACTAGGCAGGGGGTATCCTTCTCCACCACGCCTCATACCATTTTTGTTTCATTTTATTTGTTAACTAGGTGAAATTAACTAGGTAGGACCACTAGACACAAGTGTGGGATTTTTCAGGGGTGACCCAGCAGCAGTGGCTGATTAACTAATGTGCTCAGAGTCACATAGCATGGAAAAAAGTGTGATGAGGGAATCAAACCTACGACATTAGTATGAAGTCTAACAGCAACATATACCCTTATTCACCTGTAATAAACTGTAACATGATACAGTTCTTAGTCTCCTTAAAATATATGTAACTACTGCTCCTTCAGTCAGCCCCTTTCCACCTCCGCCCAACACAGTACCCACAATCACATGTCCTCTGCCAAACTATAGGTAACTAAAGAGTTTTATAGATTCATATGGAAAAGCCTACCTCTCACCCGCAGGACTAGTCAACCCCCCCACTACCACCACCACCAACACACTCATTCCCATCACTGCCATGAAAACAGCCTCCCCTTTGGCTTTAATCATTAATGGTTCATTTATGGAGGTCCATGTACCTAAATTGTAAAAAAAAAAAACCTTTATTACTCCCCATTTGCAGTAGTGAACCTGTTCTACGAGACACAGGGATTATTTTCAAATGCACAGCAGGAATTCTGGCCTACTTATGAGGTCAACAGCCCTTCTCAGAATGATTAAATATATCTTTTGGAAAACAGAGCCAAAGGTGTATTATCTCCCGGAGAGTCTAAAACTTTCAACCTAATGAGTTACAACCTCTTGTTGCAGAAAGGCAAAAACTTGTCCTACGGCTGACTAGCTTAGTTTTGAATATACTCTGGATAGCATGAAGCAGAGAGCCATGAAGACGTGAGCCATCTCAACAAGCAAATAGATACCTGTTGTGTGCTACAAGGATTTCTTATTATTTCTGGATTATAACTTGTTGTGGACAGACTGCAGTCAGGCAGACACAGTGGTTTCACTTTTTTTCTGCTGGTAACATTTCAAATATGCAGGGGAAACATCAGGAAGGGTTGTAGCAGATAAAATCCTGACTGAATGACAGTTAAAGGTCCATAGTTACTAGGCATGCAGTCCAAGAGACCATGAAGGAACCTAGCACAAACTCCCAATTGCCTCAAAGCACTGTTTGGTTAAGTGACTTGCAAAAGGTCAAAGAGTAAGAGTCAAGCCCTGTACCACAGGAAGTAGTCTGTTAGCATCCTATAGTCTTAATGCTATGTACTAAGTGCCTTCATTCAGTGCAGGATTTGTGCCAGAAAAATTAATGCACTTACAACAAAAGCATTGATAAAAACAGCATTATTCAACTGAAAAATACAGCTTTATCAAAAAACGCAAAAATCTAATTTTTGTGGGAGGAACCTACAATACATCCCCCACCCCAAAATACATGCACCTTATTTAAATAAACTAAATTTGTGCAACCACAGACAAAAGAGAAGAAAACACCTTCTCCAAAAGTCTCTCCCACTCCAGTATGAATATGTTTTTGCAAATCAATGAAAATAAAACTGCAGCAGGAATTTCAGCAAATCATGAAGCATTTCACACATTTCAAACAGCATGGATCTTGAACCAGTGTGTAACTAGAGTGACTGTTTCATACAAATCCTTAAAAATACACCATTCACTGAAACTGTTTTTCAATATACAGGACTCTATATAAATGTGATGGCACATACATGTATGTTGCCAAGGAAGAAAACAAGGTTTAAACAAAATTGGCATGCTGAATATTCAAAATGTAGCAGCAGAACAAAAGGAAGCATTCCATAGCTGCAAGTACCTAGGGTTGTGCTATTGAAGCACATAACCTTTTAATGACAATATCAGTTTAAGAGTAAACACAAAAATAGCAAGATGCATAAAATAAAAGCATGCTGTCACATGAAATGTGGCGCCTCATCAGAAGAACAATATACCTTAGGTTCATAGGTGGTTATGAGGCTTGCAGTCCAGGGGACTACTGAGGAATATAGCCACAGTTTCTATTTACACCTAAGCACTGTCTTGTTAAAGGCCTTGCTTAAGGTCACACAGTAGGCAAATGAGGGTTGGGGAAACAAACCCTGCACCACAGGAACTACAGCTCACAGCCTTAACCCTCTGTCCATATATATCTAGGGAAATGTATACTCACCCCCTTGGCTGTTCGATTTTGAAAGAATTACCTATGCCTATCACAAACTGGTACAGATGGGCGCACGGGAAAAGAAATAGCAGCATCACTTCACTGTAGCTGCCTGAAGTACACAGATGCAAATTTTACAGTAGGCTCTCTGGCAGTTAACACAGAAGGTTACGGCTATGAGCTGCTAATGAGCTTCATCTTGTCCAGAGTTTGATTCTCTTAGCCTCCATTTGCCTACTGTGTGACTTTGAGTAAGTCATTTAACCAGACAAAGCTCATAGTTCAGCAATGAAAAGACACTTACGGCCAGTGGGTTTACCTGGCTAACAAAGGAATAAAAAAATCAGCCCTGCCAACACAGTAGTCCATACCATCAGCTGCACATACCTAAGCAATACTGTGACCATGCACCCATGACTAAAGAGGTCAGAACCTCTAATCACCTCCTGTTAAATATCCCAAGGACCAAAAGAGGACTGGAGGAGAGAACAATCTCCTCCTCTTCATATCATGTGATCTTCTGGGAGCCTTCTGCACTGTAACACTTTAGCTCTTCTTTATGCACCTTCATATGCACGTCTAGTTCTAGAAATCTCAACCTCCATATTTATTTATTTATTTTATTTTATTTTATTTTACATTTGTTGACCGGGCTAGTCTAACTGGATACATGTCCATTTTCAGTAGAAGCCCGGGGAGAAAAGCTCCAAGACACATACAAAATTCAATATAGAAAGTTGTAGCAGACCAAACTTAAAAGAAAACAGCTATTGTTACATAAAAAAAAATGTTATTAAAAAATACAAAATACAATACTCATAATGAGCATAACATGAGCAGTAAGCAGGAAAGGGTAATGTACAATAGAGGGAACTATATACATAAATTTTATTTGCAATAACATGCTATATTGATTCTTTAAGGGTAAGACTATAAAGATGTAGAGTGATTATTAGTGTGAAGGAAGAAAGTTAGGGTTAGTACAGGAGCATAGCCAGTGTGTATTGAGAAATAGTTTAAGATTATTTTTAAAAAGTGAAAGAGAAGTCTGAGTTATGAGTTCAGTGGGTAGTAGATTCCATAGTTTTCCAACAGTATTAGAGAACAGGGAGTCATCTGCTGAGTTGTTGGATCTGGAAGTATTGATCAGCAGTTTGTTTGAGGAGCGTAAGTTCTTAAGATTATTGTAAGGTGTAATTAGGCTAGAGAGTATTGGAGTGTTGGTGGGTTGATACAGGGTCTTGTGGGCTATAGCAAGCTGGTGAAATTGAAGCTGGTTAGGAAATTCTAGCCAGTCTACTTGTTTTAGATTAAGACAGTGATAAGTTCTGAAAGGAGAACCTGTAGCAAATCTAGCAACATTATTACAGGATGTTGCCAGTTTGTTGAGGTTGTTTTTAGAAAGATTAGTGCATATAGGTGAAGCATAGAGTAGAGTGGAGATTAAGTGAGTTCTGGCTATAGCCGTCCTAGCTACTGGTGTAAGAAAGGGTTTGATTCTATAAAGGGATCCCAATTTTCTGTTGACTGATTTTATTGCGCTGTTTATATGAGTATCGAAGTTGAGGTTGTTATCTATTGTTATTCCTAAGAGTTTAGTGGTTAGGTCAGGAGAAATAAGAGTACCATTATTAGATGTGAGTGTGAAATGTATAGGGGTGGACTTTCGGGTTGGTGTGAAGAGTAACAGTTTAGTTTTTTGGGGGTTTAAGAAGAGGCAGCGGTTTGAGAACCATTGTTCTACAGTATCGAATGCTTTTTGAGTAAGAGACTGAAGTTCAGTTTGAGAAGTGGCTGAAGAAATTATAGTAGATTCATCTGCATATTGAATACAGGTGGTGTGTGGAATTGCTGATTGAAGGTCATTAATATAAATGGAAAATAGGAGTGGGCCTAATATGGAGCCCTGTGGAACACCAAGGGAAATGGGAAGGTGATTAGATAGTTTATTTTGCCCGAGTACAGTCTGCTGTCTGTTTTCTAGGTAAGATTTGAACCAATTTACAGCTAGAGGATCGAGTGAAAGGGATTTCAGTAAGTGTAAAAGGAGTCGGTGATTAACCATATCAAAAGCTTTAGATAAATCAATGAAGACTGCAGAGGAAAGAATATTTTTGTTACAGTTTTTGTTAAGGCAGTCTGTGAAGGATAGCAGGGCAGTGGTGGTACTGTGGAAAGGTCTGAATCCATGTTGACAGTTGGCAAGTAAGTTGTTATGGAGAAGGTGGTTAAGTAGTTGCTTATGGATGCACTTCTCCATTATTTTTGCAAGAGGAGATAGCAGAGCTATAGGACAAAAGTTAGAGACGTCATTGGAGTTCCCACCTTTATGTAGTGGGATGATATGAGAAATTTTCCAGATAGATGGGATAGTTCCTTCATTTATGGATCTATTGATCAGAATGGAAATGGGATAGGCAATGGCTTTAGCTCCTTTTTGCAGGAATTCTGCCAGGAGTTGGTCAGTTGAGGGGGTGGTAGGTTTTAATTCTTGGAGAAGGGAGCAAATAAAGGAAGTATTTAGGGAGGAGCACTGCTCATGTGCTGTGTCCCTAAACCAGTGGCAGAAGAATAGCGTCCACAAATGATTCCAAGTTCTCACGCATTTTCAAACTGATGTCATACCTTCAAGAAAACAAACTTAGTGACAAGGTTAAGAAGTGCCAAACTTCAAGTTTACTTGCAGGAGGTCCTGCTACCACCATGTTAGTTGCTTGAATGTCTTAAGCAAGGTGCACACAAACCAGAAGAAAGTGGATACTATAGTTGGATAGGATTCCATGCAGTCTCCTTCAAAATAACACAAAGGAGGCAAAGGTCATTGAAAAGGCAGGAGAACTCCAGGTCATAATATCCCAAAGAAAGGTCCTCCCCAGCACACTGTAATGGAGTGAAGATGCAACTGACAGAGCTTGATGAAAGAATGCACTTAAGACGTCATGGCTAAAGCTTATATGTCCATCTCGTACATCTTCCTGAAACATGCACAAGAGGCAACCACACACCACTCTGAGGGAATGATGTGTTACTGCACTGGTTAATGGCAAAATATTACTGTGGAAATGTTGGAAGACCATTTGGATAGCACTTGTTGGGTGTCTCCTATGGCTTCCTTACCAACAGCAAAGAAAACGAACAATGGATTATTTTTCTGACACATATAGACAAAAACGATCATGGAATTACAGAGTACAGAGAAAGATTCTCTCATTGTTTTTAGTTTCTTATAAGAATACAGGGCCACAGTTGCCATTAACCCTTTCAGTTCTGCACTGCTTTTCCTCCTTCTGATATTCACTCATTATTTGATCCTTCTGGATACTTGATGATGACTGTTTGTATTGTATTACATATCTTTTGCACAGTAACTCTACGGCATATTTATTTCCTTATGCATATTGCTTGGAGACTGGATGCATTTTTAGCTTTTGAATATACTCTCTATGTCATAGTGTATTTAAATCCTCCCATTTTATACTTTTACTATCACTGTACTTGTAATTTTATTTTCTTACTCAGGGCTGAGACTAAAAATGGTCGGAATTAAACAGGATCTACCTTGGTAAACAAATTCAAGGAAGGAGGAAAAGAAAGAACAATAAATCAAAGAAAGAAAGAAACGTGAACTAAGCAAGTGCTCCAAGATTATCACTGGGAAGAAATGAAGATTTATTCAAAGGCAACCCTAGTCCTTGCAAAAGCCTAAATAAGCCTCTTTATATGACAAGAACCTGAGCTTAGAAATCCAGTAAGATAAGGAGATAGCTACCAAAAACAGCACATTTTCATGTACAGAAATGTCAGCTCTGTAGACTTATCTGGCTCAGTGGGTAGATATGACAGCATATCCATTATGAAGTACATATCCCAAAGTCATGATGATGCCAATGAAGGATGCCCTTCAGAAACTGTTTACTCGATTTATACTGTGCCAGTTCTACTTCACCCCCAAATTTGTACACCATGATCGCTGAGACACGTGCCTTCATGAAAGAGTGACTGAACTGTACATTAAAAAGATAAAAGAGACAAGTAAGGAAAAGTTCAGGATTTACAGAATGAGAAAAAGTTTACTTCTTGTCCCAGAAAAAAAAAACGTTTCCTCCACTTGCTGTCACTGAATGGCAGAGCTCTGAACTGGTAATAACTGGCCCACAGCCTGAAGAGCAGAAATCTCCTGGAATGCCTCTCTATCTTGATATGCTGGTAAGCATCCTTGAGGTTTGTTGAGCACATCCAATCATCCTTCTTTGGCAGAGGAAGAAAGGATAGCACCATGACTATCCAGAATTTGATCTGCTTAATGAAAGGCTTCAATTTGCTCAAACCCAGAATGGGCCTGAGGTCATTATTCTTCTTTGGTACCAAAAAGAACCATGAGTAGGCCATGTATCCTGTTTGGTCTGGTGGGACCTCTTGGATGACTTGATTTGTCAGCAGCTTCTGAATCTCTGTCATTACTTGCAGTCTTTAACAGGGTGGGATGTCTGGTAGATGTTTGTGATGGAGCTTTGGAATTTTTAAAAAGGGAATGGTATAACCTCTGAATATGAATCTTAACACCCACAAATCAGAGGTGATAGCCACCCAAGCTGTTGAGTGAAGAGCCAAGTGACCCTCAACTGCCTCCAGAGCAGGACAGACAGGCAACCATTCAAGATCACTGAAAGGGCCTACTGGAGAAGACTCCACAGAAGACTTGCTTATGCAGACCACCCTTGCCCTGTGGGTGGCACCAATTAAGGTACTCCCCCACCACAGGTGGACCCCTCAGAAGGAGCTTCCTGAGAAGACTGCTGTGATTTTCTAAAGAAGAGATGTTTCTTCCCCTTCTGATTTCTCAAAAATGTTCACCGATGGGTAGCAAAACACAATCCTACAGCAGACAGTGTCTCCCCTTCTTGCTCACTCCTAGTAAGAGTTTATTTAATCTTTGGCCCAAACAAGAAGAGTAATAGAAAGGGGCATTTACAAAGGAACCCTAGAAGCAACCCATAAAGCTGCACAGTCGCATCCAAGTGTGGCATCACATTGCAATGCCGATGCTAGTTGCTTGGGATGCTCCATTGGCTATGTCCGAAATGAGCCTCATGAAACCATTGGCAATAGATTACAGAGCAGACAGTTGAGTCTCCAACTTCTTCTGATTCTCTGGAGATTGCTGTGTCTTAATATTCCTTGTCACTTCAGCCACAAGACTGCTCTGAAGTCTTGTCAATTGGGATAAGTAGTTAAGTGTGCACTCAAAGCAAATGTCGCTGAGGTGTAAGAATCCTTCCCTAGACAGTCCAAAGCCTCTGATTCTCTGTTTAGGGGCTGGACTGAGGAACTCTCCTAAGAAATTTCCTTACTACAATCGCATCCATGGCCATGCTCTTACTCCAATGTGTCCGAACCTTGGGAAGAGCGAGAATTTTGTCAGGCCTCTTAAGAATAGGCTCTACCACACTGGGTTCCTTGCACACACTCCAAGATACTAAGTCTATGAGAATATCTGGAGGGGGAACCACCCAGGGAGTGGATGGGCCCACACCAAAGGCCTCCAAAAATACTTACTCCTCCATAGAGGGGACTTTGGTAGTCCAGCCCTACACACAAATAAGCCCCAAGAGATCACCAAAAAAGGTGCCATCCTGTGATGACTTTGGGGACCCCTCTCCTTCTTTGCGGTCATATCCTTGAGAGATTCCTAAGAGTGAAGGTGCTTCCTCTTGTATTGCCTCCTGCCTGAGACCTCCTGCTCTGGCAATGCTGGAGGAGTGGGGAAGCAGCAGATAGCCCCACCAAGAGAGTGGATTACAAGCCAACCAGCATGGGCTGAAAAGGAGCAGACTGATGACTGGCCTCAGGCACAGAAGAAAATTGGGATGAAACACTGGTTGAGGAAGACTAACCCATCTCAGCCACTCAGAGTTGAGTTGGAAGCTGGCTTTCCAGAGCCAAGAGTCTCACTTTCCAAATTTACACAAGACATGCCCAAATCCAAGAGAACTATGCCTTGCCCTGATGATGAGACCAGTGCCAAGATGTTGAAGGCCGAGGTTCCAAGCAGGATGGACAAACCCCAAGCTTAAATTGTTGAACCTGACCAGGAAGTGCCAGCCTTGATGCCAAGGCTTGGAGGTCTGCTTGGCTCCGAAACAGTTGGAGTCGATGAAATTAATGTAAGACTTGGTGTCAATGAAGGCTAAGCCATCAGATCTGACCCAGAGGGTGGGAACACAGCTGGGCCCAAGGACCTCTGATCCACAGGGACCAAGGGAGGAAACTAGGGTGATGTAGCCAAAGCTCTGGGAAGAGGTCCTCGACCTAAAGGGATAAGAACCAATTGTATCTGAGTCTACAAAAAAGACCTCATAAGCTGCTCCATGTATGATGCTTTGAAACTGCCCACGGAGCTTGATGACTGAGTGAAAGATGCCACCAATGGGGGCTTGGAGGTTCACTTGGAAGATGAAGAACCTGCCTGCTGGATGTAAGCCATAGAAATTTTGAACTTGGGGGGAGACACTCTGGTAACATCTCCAGTGGAGTGGATGCAGAGAAGAGGAAGCTACCCTACCAGACAGAGCCCCTTTGACCAGAAATAGCCTTGGTACACTTAGCACTAGAACACAGCCTTGCTTGTGGTCAGCATTGAGGGCAATCAGCTCCAAGAAGTTGCAGCCTATGCCACTGGGGCACAGGAAGGTATGGGGACATTTGGGTCTGGTGGGCTAGAAGAGGGTCCATTTGTGGAGATTGAAGAGCACCTCTAACAACCCCATCTAGATGTATTAAAGTCCTTGGAAGGGTGAGGGTTGTTGGAGCTGTACTCCTGTGCCAAAGAAGATGAACCAGTGGGAAGGAGAGTCTTAAGGACTAACTTAGCCCTTCTCTCATTAACTGCCCTAGACACAAACCGCTCTAAGATCAAGCAGTGGGAATCAAGGTGGGCAGAACCCAAGAAAAAGACGCACTTATTATGTGCATCTTGCAAGGGCAGCTTGTGCCCATAAGTAATAAATTTTTAAAGCCCTTATCCATGGATAAGATCCAACAACAGATACAAATACTAAACCTGCTAAAAAACACGAACCTAAACACACCCTAAAGAGAAACTACCCTACCTAAAAAAAAGAAAGAGAAAGTTATACTGCAAAGAACAAAGGCGGGAAAAGCCCACTACTAAATATAACTCCACACACTAAGAAAAACAGTTCTACACCTTAACCTGGCCAAACTAACTAATGTATCCTACACGTAACTGATAAAATCGTTCATCTAAAGAGTAGAGGAAAAAAACGGGAGAGAAGAGCTTACACAAAAAGCACCAAAAGGATATGTATTTTGGAGCCAGGGATCGAGCTGTTGACAGGAATGGGAGCAAACCTGATCTGGGGTGTCTGTAAGGGAGTGGGGGATTGTGGGTAGACGATGCAAAGCCCGGCAGACAGGCTGAACCAGATAGAGAAGATAACATTGGATCTGAAGTTACATAAGGGGATATCACCTCCTTGGGACTACAGCACTGTGACATAAGTCTAGTTACATAAGGGGATATCAACTCCTTGGGACTACAGCACTGCGACATAAGTCTAGTAACATAAGGTGATATCACCTCCTTGTGACAACCACACTGTGACATAAATCTAGTTACATAAGGGGATAGCACCTCCGTGGGACTACAGCACTGTGACATAAGTCAAGTTAAATAAGAGGATATCAACTCCTTGGGACTACAGCACTGTAACATAAGTCTAGCTACATAAGGGGATAGCACCTCCATGGGACTACAGCACAGTGACATAAGTCGAGTTACATAAGGGGATAGCACCTCCTTTGGACTATAGCACTGTAACATAAGTTTAGTTACATAAGGGGATATCACCTCCTTGGGACTACAGCACTGTGACATAAGTCTAGTTACATAAGGGGATATCACCTCCTTGGGACTACAGCACTGTGACATAAGTCTAGTTACATAAGGGGATATCACCTCCTTGGGACTTCAGCACTGTGACATAAGTCTAGTTACATAAGGGGATATCACCTCCTTGGGACTACAGCACTGTGACATAAGTCTAGTTACATAAGGTATATCACCTCCTTGGGACTACAGCGCTGTGACATAAGTATAGTTGCATGAGGAGATATCACCTCCTTGGGACTACAGCACTGTGACATAAGTCTAGTTACATAAAGGGATATCACCTCCTTGGGACTACAGCACTGTGACATAAGTCTAGTTACATAAGGGGATATCACCTCCTTGGGACTACAGCACTGTGACATAAGTCTAGTTACATAAGTCTAGTTACATAAGGGGATAGCACCTCCTTGGGACTACAGCACTGTGACATAAGTCTAGTTACATAAGGGAATATCACCTCCTTGGGACTACAGCACTGTGACATAAGTCTATTTACATAAAGGGATATCACCTCCTTTGGACAACAGCACTGTGACAAAAGTCTAGTTACATAAAAGGATATCACCTCCTTGGGATTACAGCACTGTGACATAAGTCTAGTTACATAAGGGGATATCACCTCCTTGGGATTTCAGCACTGTGACATAAGTCTAGTTACATAAGGGGATATCACCTCCTTGGGACTACAGCACTGTGACATAAGTCTAGTTACATAAGGGGATAGTACCTACTTGGGCCTACAGCACTGTGACATAAGTCTAGTTACATAAGGGCATAGCACCTCCTTGGGGCTACAGCACTGTGACATAAGACTAGTTACATAAGAGTATAGCACCTCCTTGGGACTACAGCACTGTGACATAAGTCTAGTTACATAACGGGATATCACCTCCTTGGGAATAGAGCACTGTGACATAAGTCTAGTTACATAAGGGGATATCACCTCCTTGGGACTAGAGTACTGTCACATAAGTCTAGTTACATAAGGGAATATCCCCTTTTTGGGACTACAGCACTGTGACATAAGTCTTGTTACATAAGGGAATATCACCTCCTTGGGACTACAGCACTGTGACATAAGTCTAGTTACATCAAGGGATATCAACTCTTTGGGTCTAAACCACTGGGACATAAGTCTAGTTACATAAGGGGATATCACCTCCTTGGGACTACAGCACTGTGACATAAGTCTAGTTACATAAAGGGATATCACCTCCTTGTGACTACAGCACTGTGACATAAGTCTAGTTACATAAGGGGATATCACCTCCTTGTGACTACAGCACTGTGACATAAGTCTAGTTACATAAGGGGATATCACCTACTGGGGACTACAGCACTGTGACATAAGGGGATATCACCTCCTTCTGACTACAGCACTGTGACATAAGTCTAGTTACATAAGGGGATATCACCTCCTTTGGACTACAGCACTGAGACATAAGTCTAGTTACATAAGGGGATATCATCTCCTTGGGACTACAACACTGTGACATAAGTCTAGTTACATAAGGGGATATCACCTCCTTGAGACTACAGCACTGTGACATAAGTCTAGTTACATAAGGGGATATCACCTCCTTGGGACTACAGCACTGTGACATAAGTCTAGTTACATAAGGGGATATCACCTCCTTGGGACTACAGCACTGTGACATAAGTCTAGTTACATAAGGGGATATCACCTACTTGGGACTACACCACTGTGACATAAGTCTAGTTACATAAGGGAATATCACCTCCTTGTGACTACATCACTGTGACATAAGTCTTGTTACATAAAGGGATATCACCTCCTTGGGACTACAGCACTGTGACATAAGTCTAGTTACATAAGGGGATATCACCTCCTTGGGACTACAGCACTGTGACATAAGTCTAGTTACATAAGGGGATATCACCTCCTTGGGACTACAGCACTGTGACATAAGTCTAGTTACATAAGGTGTATCACCTCCATGAGACTACAGCACTGTGACAAAAGTCTAGTTACAGAAGGGGATATCACCTCCTTGGGACTACAGCACTGTGACATAAGACTAGTTACATAAAGGGATATCACCTCCTAGGGACTACAGCACTGTGACATAAGTCTAGATACATAAGGGAATATCACCTCCTTGTGACTACATCACTGTGACATAAGTCTTGTTACATAAAGGGATATCACCTCCTTGGGACTATAGCACTGTGACATAAGTCTAATTACATAAGGGGATATCATTTCCATGGGACTACAGCACTGTGACATAAGTCTAGTTACATAAGGGGATATCACCTCCTTGGGACTACAGCACTGTGACATAAGTCTAGTTACATAAGGTGATATCACCTCATTGGGACTACAGCACTGTGACATAAGTCTAGTTACATAACTGGATATCACCTCCTTAGGACTACAGCACTGTGACATAAGTCAAGTTACATAAAGGGATATCACCTACTTGGGACTACAGCACTGTGATATAAGTAAAGTGACATAAGTGGATATCACCTCCTTTGGACTACAGCACTGTGACATAAGTCTAGTTACATAAGGGGATATCACCTCCTTGGGCCTACAGCACTGTGACATAAGTCTAATTACATAATGGGATATCACCTCCTTGGGGCTAAAGCACTGTGATATAAGTCTAGTTACATAAGGGGATATCACCTCCTTGGGACTACAGCACTGTGACATAAGTCTAGTTACATAAGGGGATATCACCTCATTGGGACTACAGCACTGTGACATAAGTCTAGTTACATAAGGGGATATCACCTCCTTGGGACTACAGCACTGTGACATACGTCTAGTTACATAAGGGGATATCACCTCCTTTGGACTACAGCATTGTGTCATAAGTCTAGTTGCATAAGGGGTATCACCTCCTTGGGACTAAAGCACTGTGGCATAAGTCTAGTTACATAATGGGAAATCACCTCCTTGGGGCTACAGCACTGTGACATAAGTCTAGTTACATAAGGGGATATCACCTTCTTGGGGCTACAGCACTGTGACATAAGTCCACTTTCATAAGGGGATAGCACCTCCTTGGGACTACAGCACTGTTACATAAGTCTAGTTACATAAGGGGATATCACCTCCTTGGAACTACAGCACTGCGACATAAGTCTAGTTACATATGGGGATATAACCTCCTTGTGACTACAGCACTGTGACATAAGTCTAGTTACATAAAGGGATAGTACCTCCTTGGGACTACAGCACTGTGACATAAGTCTAGTTACATAAGGGGATAGCACCTCCTTGGGACTACAGCACTGTGACATAAGTCTAGTTACATAAGGGGATATCACCTCCTTGGGACTACAGCACTGTGACATAAGTCTAGTTACATAAGGGGATATCACCTCCTTGGGACTACAGCACTGTGACATAAGTCTAGTTACATAAGGGGATATCACCTCCTTGGGACTACAGCACTGTGACATAAGTCTAGTTACATAAGGGGATATCACCTCCTTGGGACTACAGCACTGTGACATAAGTCTAGTTACATAAGGGGATATCACCTCCTTGGGACTACAGCACTGTGACATAAGTCTAGTTACATAAGGGGATATCACCTCCTTGGGACTACAGCACTGTGACATAAGTCTAGTTACATAAGGGATAGCACATCCTTGGGACTACAGCACTGTGATATAAGTCTAGTTACATAAGGATATATCACCTTCTTGGGACTACAGCACTGTGACATAAGTCTAGTTACATAAGGGGATATCACCTCCTTGGGACTACAGCACTGTGACATAAGTCAAGTTACATAAGGGGATATCACCTCCTTGGGACTACAGCACTGTGACATACGTCTAGTTACATAAGGGGGTATCACCTGTGACATAAGTCTAGTTACATAAGGTGATATCACCTCATTGGGACTACAGCACTGTGACATAAGTCTAGTTACATAGGGGATATCACCTCCTTGGGACTACAGCACTGTGACATAAGTCTAGTTACATAAGGGGATATCACCTCCTTGGGACTACAGCACTGTGACATAAGTCTAGTTACATAAGGGGATATCACCTCCTTGGGACTACAGCACTGTGACATAAGTCTAGTTGCATAAGGGGATATCACCTCCTTGGGATTACAGCACTGTAACATACGTCTACTTACATAGTGGATAGCGCTTCCTTGGGACTACAGTACTGTGACATAAATCTAGTTACATAAGGGGATATCACCTCCTTGGGACTACAGCACTGTGACATAAGTCTAGTTACATAAGGGGATATCACCTCCTTGGGACTACAGCACTGTGACATAAGTCTAGTTACATAAGGGGATATCACCTCCTTGGGACTACAGCACTGTGACATAAGTCTAGTTACATAAAGTGTATCACCTCCTTGGGGCTACAGCACTGTGACATAAGTCTAGTTACATAAGGGGATATCACCTCCTTGGGACTACAGCACTGTGACATAAGTCTAGTTACATAAGGGGATAGCACCTCCCTGGGACTACAGCATTGTGACATAAGTATAGTTACATAAGGTGTATCACCTCCATGGGACTACAGCACTGTGACATAAGTCTAGTTACATAAGGAGATCTCACCTCCTTGGGACTACAGCACTGTGACATAAGTATAGTTACATAAGGGGATATCACCTCCTTGGGACTACAGCACTGTGACATAAGTCTAGTTACATAAGGGGATATCACCTCCTTGGGACTACAGCACTGTGACATAAGTCTAGTTACATAAGGGGATATCACCTCCTTGGGACTACAGCACTGTGACATAAGTCTAGTTACATAGGGGATATCACCTCCTTGGGACTACAGCACTGTGACATAAGTCTAGTTACATAAGGGGATATCACCTCCTTGGGACTACAGCACTGTGACATAAGTCTAGTTACATAAGGGGATATCACCTCCTTGGGACTACAGCACTGTGACATAAGTCTAGTTACATAAGGGGATATCACCTCTTTGGGACTACAGCACTGTGACATGAGTCTAGTTACATAGGGGATATCACCTTCTTGGGACTACAGTACTGTCACATAAGTCTAGTTACATAAGGGATATCACCTCCTTGGGACTACAGCACTGTGACATAAGTCTAGTTACATAAGGGGATATCACCTCCTTGGGACTACAGCACTGTGACATAAGTCTAGTTACATAAGGGGATATCACCTCCTTGGGACTACAGCACTGTGACATAAGTATAGTTACATCAAGGGATATCAACTCCTTGGGACTAAAGAACTGTGACATAAGTCTAGTTACATAAGGTGATACCTCATTGGGACTACAGCACTGTGACATAAGTCTAGTTACATAGGGGATATCACCTCCTTTGGACTACAGCACTGTGACATAAGTCTAGTTACATAAGGGGATATCACCTCCTTGGGACTACAGCACTGTGACATAAGTCTAGTTACATAAGGGGATATCACCTCCTTGGGACTACAGCATTGTGACATAAGTCTAGTTACATAAGGGGATATCACCTCCTTGGGACTACAGCACTGTGACATAAGTCTAGTTACATAAGGGGATATCACCTCCTTGGGACTACAGCACTGTGACATAAGTCTATTTACATAAGAGGATATCACCTCCTTGGGACTACAGCACTGTGACATAATTCTAGTTACATAAGAGGATATCACCTCCTTGGGATGACAGCACTGTGACATAAGTCTAGTTACATAGAGGATATCACCTCCTTGGGACTACAGCACTGTGACATAAGTCTAGTTACATAAGGGGATATCACCTCCTTGGGACTACAGCACTGTGACATAAGTCTAGTTACATAAGGGGATATCACCTCCTTGGGACTACAGCACTGTGACATAAGTCTAGTTACATAAAGGGATATCACCTCCTTGGGACTACAGCACTGTGACATAAGTCTAGTTACATAAGGGGATATCACCTCCTTGGGACTACAGCACTGTGACATAAGTCTAGTTACATAAGGGGATATCACCTCCTTGGGACTACAGCACTGTGACATAAGTCTAGTTACATAAGGGGATGTCACCTCATTGGGACTACAGCACTGTGACATAAGTCTAGTTACATAGAGGATATCACCTCCTTGGGACTACATTGCTGTAACATAAGTCTAGTTACATAAAAGGATATCACCTCCTTGGGACTACAGCACTGTGACATAAGTCTAGTTACATAAGGGGATATCACCTCCTTGGGACTACAGCACTGTGACATAAGTCTAGTTACATAAGGGGATATCACCTCCTTGGGACTACAGCACTGTGACATAAGTCTAGTTACATAAGGGGATATCACCTCCTTGGGACTACAGCACTGTGACATAAGTCTAGTTACATAGGGGATATCACCTCCTTGGATCTACAGCAGTGTGACAGAAGTCTAGTTACATAAGGGATATCACCTCCTTGGGACTACAGCACTGTGACATAAGTCTAGTTACATAAGGGGATATCACCTCCTTGGGACTACAGCAGTGTGACATAAGTCTAGTTAAATAAGGGGATATCACCTCTTTGGGACAACAGCATGGTGACATAAGT
Source organism: Protopterus annectens (assembly GCF_019279795.1). Lineage (NCBI taxonomy): Eukaryota > Metazoa > Chordata > Ceratodontiformes > Protopteridae > Protopterus > Protopterus annectens. Next base: position 39,146,772 of record NC_056741.1, read on the forward strand.
CTAGTTACATAAAGTGTATCACCTCCATGGGGCTACAGCACTGTGACATAAGTCTAGTTACATAAGGGGATATCACCTCCTTGGGACTACAGCACTGTGACATAAGTCTAGTTACATAAGGGGATATCACCTCCTTGGGACTACAGCACTGTGACATAAGACTAGTTACATAAAGGGATATCACCTCCTTGGGACTACAGCACTGTGACATAAGTCTAGCTACATAAGGTGATATCACCTCCTTGGGACTACAGCACTGTGACATAAGTCTAGTTACATAAGGGGATATCACCTCCTTGGGACTACAGCACTGTGACATAAGTCTAGTTACATAAAGGGATATCACCTCCTTGGGACTACAGCACTGTGACATAAGTCTAGTTACATAAGGGGATATCACCTCCTTGGGACTACAGCACTGTGACATAAGTCTAGTTACATAAGGGGATATCACCTCCTTGGGACTACAGCACTGTGACATAAGTCTAGTTACATAAGGGGATATCACCTCCTTGGGACTACAGCACTGTGACATAAGTCTTGTTACATAAGGGCATATCACTTCCATGGGACTACAGCACTGTGACATAAGAGGATATCACCTCCTTGGTACTACAGCACTGTGACATAAGTCTAGTTACATAAGGGGATATCACCTCCTTTGGACTACAGCACTGTGACATAGGTCTAGTTACATAAGGGGATATCACCTCCTTGAAACTACAGCACTGTTACATAAGTCTAGTTACATAAGGGGATATCACCTCCTTGGGCCTACAGCACTGTGACATTAGTCTACTTACATAAGGGTATATCCCCTCCTTGAGTATACAGCACTGTGACATAAGTCTAGTTACATAAGGGGATATCACCTCCTTTGGACTACAGCACTGTGACATAAGTCTAGTTACATAAGGGGATATCACCTCCTTGGGACTACAGCACTGTGACATAATTCTAGTTACATAGGGGATATCACCTCCTTGGGACTACATCACTGTGACATAAGTTTAGTTACATAAGGGATATCACCTCCTTGGGACTACAGCACTGTGACATAAGTCTAGTTACATAAGGGGATATCACCTCCTTGGGACTACAGCACTGTGACATAAGTCTAGTTTCATAGGGGATATCAACTCCTTGGGACTACAGCACTGTGACATAAGTCTAGTTACATAAGGGGATATCACCTCCTTGGGACTACAGCACTGTGACATAAGTCTAGTTACATAAGGGGATATCACCTCCTTGGGACTACAGCACTGTGACATAAGTCTAGTTACATAGAGGATATCACCTCCTTGGGACTACAGCACTGTGACATAAGTCTAGTTACATAAGGGGATATCACCTCCTTGGGACTACAGCACTGTGACATAAGTCTAGTTACATAAGGGGATATCACCTCCTTGGGACTACAGCACTGTGACATAAGTTTAGTTACATAAGGGGATATCACCTCCTTGGGACTACAGCACTGTGACATAAGTCTAGTTACATAAGGTGATATCACCTCATTGGGACTACAGCATTCTGACATAAGTCTAGTTACACAGGGAATATCACCTCCTTGGGACTACATCGCTGTGACATAAGTTTAGTTACATAAGGGCATATCACCTCATTGGGACTACAGCACTGTGACATAAGTCTAGTTACATAGGGGATATCACCTCCTTGGGACTACAGCACTGTGACATAAGTCTAGTTACATAAGGGGATATCACCTCCTTGGGACTACAGCACTGTGACATAAGTCTAGTTACATAAGGGGATATCACCTCCTTGGGACTACAGCACTGTGACATAAGTCTAGTTACATAAAAGGATATCACCTCCTTGGAACTACAGCACTGTGACATAAGTCTAGTTACATAAGGGGATATCACCTCCTTGGGACTACAGCACTGTGACATAAGTCTAGTTACATAAGGGGATATCACCTCCTTGGGACTACAGCACTGTGACATAAGTCTAGTTACATAAGGGGATATCACCTCCTTGGGACTACAGCACTGTGACATAAGTCTAGTTACATAAGGGGATATCACCTCCTTGGGACTACAGCACTGTGACATAAGTCTAGTTACATAAGGGGATATCACCTCCTTGGGACTACAGCACTGTGACATAAGTCTAGTTACATAAGGGGATATCACCTCCTTGGGACTACAGCACTGTGACATAAGTCTAGTTACATAGGGGATATCACCTCCTTGGGACTACAGCACTGTGACATAAGTCTAGTTACATAAGGGGATATCACCTCCTTGGGACTACAGCACTGTGACATAAGTCTAGTTACATAAGGGATATCACCTCCTTGGGACTACAGCACTGTGACATAAGCCTGGTTACATAAGGGGATATCACCTCCTTGGGACTACAGCACTGTGACATAAGTCTAGTTCCATAAGGGGATAGCACCTCTTTGGGACTACAGCACTGTGACATAAGTCTAGTTACATAAGGGGATATTCCCTCCTTGGGACTAGAGCACTGTGACATAAGTCTAGTTACATAAGGTAATATCACCTCCTTGGGACTACAGCACTGTGACATAAGTCTATTTACATAAAGGGATATCACCTCCTTTGGACAACAGCACTGTGACATAAGTCTAGTTACATAAGAGGATATCGCCTCCTTGGCACTACAGTACTGTGACAAAAGTCTAGTTGCATAAGGGGATATCACCTCCTTGGACTACAGCACTGTGACATAAGTCTAGTTACATAAGGGGATATCACCTCCTTGGGACTACAGCACTGTGACATAAGTCTAGTTACATAAGGGGATATCACCTCCTTGGGACTACAGCACTGTGACATAAGTCTAGTTACATAAGGGGATATCACCTCCTTGGGACTACAGCACTGTGACATTAGTCTAGTTACATAGGGGATATCACCTCCTTGGGACTACAGCACTGTGACATAAGTCTAGTTACATAAGGGGATATCACCTCGTTGGGATTACAGCACTGTGACATACGTCTACTTACATAGTGGATATCACCTCCATGGGGCTACAGCACTGTGACATAAGTCTAGTTACATAAGGTATATCACCTCCTTGGGACTACAGCACTGTGACATAAGTATAGTTACATAGGGGATATCACCTCCTTGGGACTACAGCACTGTGACATAAGTCTAGTTACATAAGGGGATATCACCTCCTTGGGACTACAGCACTGTGACATAAGTCTAGTTACATAAGGGGATATCACCTCCTTGGGACTACAGCTCTGTGACATAAGTCTAGTTACATAAGGGGATATCACCTCCTTGGGACTACCGCACTGTGACATAAATCTAGTTACAAGGATATCACCTCCTTGGGACTACAGCACTGTGACATAAGTCTAGTTACATAAGGGGATATCACCTCCTTGGGACTACAGCACTGTGACATAAGTCTAGTTACATAAGGATATCACCTCCTTGGGACTACAGCACTGTGACATAAGTCTAGTTACATAGGGGATATCACCTCCTTGGGACTACAGCACTGTGACATAAGTCTAGTTACATAAGGTGATATCACCTCATTGGGACTACAGCACTGTGACATTAGTCTAGTTACATGGGGGATATCACCTCCTTGGGACTACAGCACTGTGACATAAGCCTAGTTACATAAGGGGATTTCACCACCTTGGGACTACAGCACTGTGACATAAGTCTAGTTACATAACTGGATATCACCTCCTTGGGACTACAGCACTGTGACATAAGTCTAGTTACATAAGGGGTATCACCTCCTTGGGACATCAGCACTGTGACATAAGTCTAGTTACATAAGGGGATATCACCTCCTTGGGACTACAGCACTGTGACATAAGTCTAGTTACATAAGGGGATATCACCTCCTTGGGACTACAGCACTGTGACATAAGTCTAGTTACATAAGGGGATATCACCTCCTTGGGACTACAGCACTGTGACATAAGTCTAGTTACATAAGGGGATATCACCTCCTTGGGACTACAGCACTGTGACATAAGTCTAGTTACATAAGGGGATATCACCTCCTTGGGACTACAGCACTGTGACATAAGTCTAGTTACATAAGGGGATATCACCTCCTTGGGACTACAGCACTGTGACATAAGTCTAGTTACATAAGGGATATCACCTCCTTGGGACTACAGCACTGTGACATAAGTCTAGTTACATAAGCGGATAGCACCTCCCTGGGACTACAGCACTGTGACATACGTCTTCTTACATAATGGATAGCACCTCCTTGGGACTACAGTACTGTGACATAAGTCTAGTTACATCAAGGGATATCAACTCCTTGGGACTAAAGCACTGTGACATAAGTCTAGTTACATAAGGGGATATCACCTCCTTGGGACTACAGCACTGTGACATAAGTCTAGTTACATAAAGGGATATCACCTCCTTGGGACTACAGCACTGTGACATAAGTCTAGTTACATAAGGGGATATCACCTCCTTGGGACTACAGCACTGTGACATAAGTCTAGTTACATAAGGGGATATCACCTCCTTGGGACTACAGCACTGTGACATAAGTCTAGTTACATAAGGGGATATCACCTCCTTGGGACTACAGCACTGTGACATAAGTCTAGTTACATAAGGGGATATCACCTCCTTGGGACTACAGCACTGTGACATAAGTCTAGTTACATAAGGGGATATCACCTCCTTGGGACTACAGCACTGTGACATAAGTCTAGTTTCATAAGGGGATATCACCTCCTTGGGACTACCACACTGTGACATAAGTCTAGTTATGTAAGGAGATATCACCTCTTTGGGACTACAGCACTGTGACATAAGTCTAGTTGCATAAGGGGATATCACCTCCTTGGGATTACAGCACTGTGACATATGTCTTCTTACATAGGGGATATCACCTCCTTGGGACTACAGCACTGTGACATAACTCTAGTTACATAAGGGGATATCACTTCCATGGGACTTCAGCACTGTGACATAAGTCTAGTTACATAAGGGGAATCACCTCCTTGGGACATCAGCACTGTGACATAAGTCTAGTTACATAAGGGGATATCACCTCCTTGGGACTACAGCACTGTGACATAAGTCTAGTTACATAAGGGGATATCACCTCCTTGGGACTACCGCACTGTGACATAAGTCTAGTTACATAAGGGGATATCACCTCCTTGGGACTACAGCACTGTGACATAAGTCTAGTTACATAAGGGGATATCACCTCCTTGGGACTACAGCACTGTGACATAAGTCTAGTTACATAAGGGGATATCACCTCCTTGGGACTACAGCACTGTGGCAAAAGTCTAGTTACATAAAAGGATATCACATCTTTGGGACTACAGCACTGTGATATAAGTCTAGTCACATAAGGTGATATCACCTCATTGGGACAACAGCACTGTGACATAGTTACATAGGGGATATCACCTCCTTGGGACTACATCACTGTGACATAAGTTTAGTTACATAAGGGGATATCACCTCCTTGGGACTACAGCACTGTGACATAAGTCAAGTTACATAAGGGGATATCACCTCTTTGGGACTACAGCACTGTGACATAAGTCTAGTTACATAAGGGGATATCACCTCCTTGGGACTACAGCACTGTGACATAAGTCTAGTTACATAAGGGGATATCACCTCCTTGGGACTACAGCACTGTGACATAAGTCTAGTTACATAGGGGATATCACCTCCTTGGGACTACAGCACTGTGACATAAGTCTAGTTACATAAGGTGATATCACCTCATTGGGACTACAGCACTGTGACATAAGTCTAGTTACATAGGGGATATCACCTCCTTGGGACTACATCGCTGTAACATAAGTTTAGTTACATAAGGGCATATCACCTCCTTGGGACTACAGCACTGTGACATAAGTCAAGTTACATAAGGGGATATCACCTCCTTGGGACTACAGCACTGTGACATAAGTCTAGTTACATAAGGGGATATCACCTCCTTGGGACTACAGCACTGTGACATAAGTCTAGTTACATAAGGGGATATCACCTCCTTGGGACTACAGCACTGTGACATAAGTCTAGTTACATAAGGGGATATCACCTCCTTGGGACTACAGCACTGTGACATAAGTCTAGTTACATAAGGGGATATCACCTCCTTGGGACTACAGCACTGTGACATAAGTCTAGTTACATAAAGGGATATCACCTCCTTGGGACTACAGCACTGTGACATAAGTCTAGTTACATAAGGGGATATCACCTCCTTGGGACTACAGCACTGTGACATAAGTCTAGTTACATAAGGGGATATCACCTCCTTTGGACTACAGCACTGAGACATAAGTCTAGTTACATAAGGTTTATATCACCTCCTTGGGACTACAGCACTGTGACATAAGTCAAGTTACATAAAGGGATATCACCTCCTTGCAACAACAGCACTGTGACATGAGTCTAGTTACATAATGGGATATCACCTCCTTGGGACTACAGCACTGTGACATAAGTCTAGTTACATAAGGGGATATCACCTCCTTGGGACTACAGCACTGTGACATAAGTCTATTTACATAAAGGGATATCACCTCCTTGGGACTACAGCACTGTGACAAAAGTCTAGTTACATAAGTGGATATCACCTCCTTTGGACTACAGCACTGTGACATAGATCTAGTTACATAAGGGGATATCACCTCCTTGAAACTACAGCACTGTGACATAAGTCTAGTTACATAAGGGATATCACCTCCTTGGGACTACAGCACTGTGACATAAGTCTAGTTACATAAGGGGATATCACCTCCTTGGGACTACAGCACTGTGACATAAGTCTAGTTACATAAGGGGATATCACCTCCTTGGGACTACAGCACTGTGACATAAGTCTAGTTACATAAAAGGATATCACCTGCTTGGGAGTACATCACTGTGACACAAATCTAATTATATAAGGGATATCACCTCCTTGGGACTACAGCACTGTGACATAAGTCTAGTTACATAAGGGGATATCACCTCCTTGGGACTACAGCACTGTGACATAAGTCTAGTTACATAAGGTGATATCACCTCATTGGGACTACAGCACTGTGACATTAGTCTAGTTACATGGGGGATATCATCTCCTTGGGACTACAACACTGTGACATAAGTCTAGTTACATAAAGTGTATCACCTCCATGGGGCTACAGCACTGTGACATAAGTCTAGTTACATAAGGGGATATCACCTCCTTGGGACTACAGCACTGTGACATAAGTCTAGTTACATAAGGGGATATCACCTCCTTGGGACTACAGCACTGTGATATAAGTATAGTGACATCAGTGGATATCACCTCCTTTGGACTACAGCACTGGGACATAAGTCTAGTTACATAGGGGATATCACCTCCTTGGGACTACAGCACTGTGACATAAGTCTAGTTACATAAGGGGATATCACCTCCTTGGGACTACAGCACTGTGACATAAGTCTAGTTACATAAGGGGATATCACCTCCTTGGGCCTACAGCACTGTGACATAAGTCTAGTTACATAAGGGGATATCACCTCCTTGGGACTACAGCACTGTGACATAAGTCTAGTTACATAAGGGGATATCACCTCCTTGGGACTACAGCACTGTGACATAAGTCTAGTTACATAGAGGATATCACCTTCATGGGACTACAGCACTGTGACATAAGTCTAGTTATATAAGGGAATATCACCTCCTTGGGACTACAGCACTGTGACAAAAGTCTAGTTACATGAAGGGATATCACCTCCTTGGGACTACAGCACTGTGACATAAGTCTAGTTACATAAGGGGATATCACCTCCTTGGGACTACAGCACTGTGACATAAGTCTAGTTACATAAGGGGATATCACCTCCTTGGGACTACAGCACTGTGACATAAGTCTAGTTACATAAAGGGATATCACCTCCTTGGGACTACAGCACTGTGACATAAGTCTAGTTACATAAGGGGATATCACCTCCTTGGGACTACAGCACTGTGACATAAGTCTAGTTACATAAGGTGATATCACCTCATTGGGACTACAGCACTGTGACATAAGTCTAGTTACATAAGGGGATATCACCTCCTTGGGACTACAGCACTGTGACATAAGTATAGTTGCATGAGGAGATATCACCTCCTTGGGACTACAGCACTGTGACAAAAGTCTAGTTACTGAAGGGGATATCATCTCCTTGTGACTACAGCAGTGTGACATAAGTCTACTTACATAAGGGGATATCACCTCCTTGGGACTACAGCACTGTGACATAAGACTAGTTACATAAAGGGATATCACCTCATAGGGACTACAGCACTGTGACATAAGTCTAGATAAAAAAGGGGAATCACCTACTTGGGAGTACACCACTGTGACATAAGTCTAGTCACATAAGGGAATATCACCTCCTTGCGACTACATCACTGTGACATAAGTCTTGTTACATAAGGGGATATCACCTCCTTGGGACTATAGCACTGTGACATAAGTCTAATTACATAAGGGGATATCACCTCCTTGGGACTATAGCACTGTGACATAAGTCTAATTACATAAGGGGATATCATTTCCATGGGACTACAGCACTGTGACATAAGTCTAGTTACATAAGGGGATATCACCTCCTTGGGACTACAGCACTGTGACATAAGTCTAGTTACATAAGGGGATATCACCTCCTTGGGACTACAGCACTGTGACATAAGTCTAGTTACATAAGGGGATATCACCTCCTTGGGACTACAGCACTGTGACATAAGTCTAGTTACATAAGGGATATCACCTCTTGGGACTACAGCACTGTGACATAAGTATAGTTGCATAAGGGATATCACCTCCTTGGGACTACAGCACTGTGACATAAGTCTAGTTACATAAGGGATATCACCTCCTTGGGACTACAGCACTGTGACATAAGTCTAGTTACATAAGGGATATCACCTCCTTGGGACTACAGCACTGTGACATAAGTCTAGTTACATAAGGGATATCACCTCCTTGGGACTACAGCACTGTGACATAAGTCTAGTTACATAAGGGATCACCTCCTTGGGACTACAGCACTGTGACATAAGTCTAGTTACATAAGGGGATATCACCTCCTTGGGACTACAGCACTGTGACATAAGTCTAGTTACATAAGGGGATATCACCTCCTTGGGACTACAGCACTTTGACATAAGGGGAAAGCACCCCCTTGGGACTACATTACTGTGACATAAGTCTAGTTCCATAAGGGGATATCACCTCCTTGGGATTACAGCACTGTGACATACGTCTACTTACATAGTGGATAGCACTTCCTTGGGACTACAGTACTGTGACATAAGTCTAGCGACATAAGGGGATAGCACCTCCTTGGGACTACAGCACTGTGACATAAGTCTAGTTACATAAGGGGATTTCACCTCCTTGGGACTACAGCACTGTGACAAAAGTCTAGTTGCATAAAAGGATATCACCTGCTTGGGACTACATCACTGTGACACAAGTCTAGTTACATAAGGGGATAGCACCTCCTTGGGACTACAGCACTGTGACATAAGTCTAGTTACATAAGGGGATATCACCTCCTTGGGACTACAGCACTGTGACATAAGTCTAGTTACATAAGCGGATAGCACCTCCTTGGGACTACAGCACTGTGACATAAGTCTAGTTACATGAGGGGATATCACCTCCTTGGGACTACAGCACTGTGACATAAGTCTAGTTACATAAGGGGATATCAGCTCCCTGGGACTACAGCATTGTGACATAAGTCTAGCTACATGAGGGATATCACCTCCTTGGGGGACTACAACACTGTAATGTTATCACTGGGATACACCCCGGGAACTTACATAGTTTTTTTACTGGGATACACCCCTTGGGACAAAGCCTGTAAAAAAAAGTTATTACTGGATACACCCCTTGGGGAAAAACCCTGTCAAAAGTTTTGGGATACCCCGGGGGAAACCGTACAAAGTTATTACTGGGGATACACCCCTTGGGCATAAGCCTGTACATAAGATTACTGGGGAAAACCCCCCTTTTGGGGCCTACAGACTGGAAAAATCTGACTAAGGGATACATTTTGGGGTACACCTGGACTAAGCATTACAAAAGGGGTAGTATTTTGGGATACACCTGGACTAAGCTTTTACATAAGAAAAACCCCAGGGATACACCTGGACTAAGCTTTTACATGGGGTATATTTTGGGAATAACCTGGACTAAGCATTACAAAAGGGGTATATTTTGGGAAAAATCTGACTAAGCTTTTCAAAAGGGGTATATTTTTGGGATACACCTGGACTAAGCTTTTTAAAAAGGGGTATATTTTGGGATACACCTGGACTAAGCTTTTACATAAGGGGTTAATTTTTTTGGGAAACCCTGGACTAAGCTTTTACAAAAGGGGTATATTTTGGGTACACCTTTGGACTAAGCTTTTACAAAAGGGGTTATTTTTTGGGATAACCTGGACTAAGCTTTTAAAAAGGGGTATCCCCCTTGGGAAAACCACTTCGGGGGAACACCCTTTGACTAAGCCTGTACATAAGTTATTACTGGGTACACCTTTGGCCCAAGCCGGGAACATAAGTTATTACTGGGATACACCCTTGGGACAAAAACCTGTACATAAGATTACTGGTACACCCCGGGGGCTAAGCCTGTACATAAGTTATTACTGGGATACCCCCCTTTTTGGGACTAAGCCTGTACATAAGATATTCTGGGAAATACACCCCTTGGGACAAGCCTGTAAAAAAATTTTTTGGGGTAAAATTAT